>NC_063170.1:3925245-4105201 GCF_023159225.1 Perognathus longimembris pacificus
TCACATCCCTCTTTGTTACGCTATGAAATTTAGTGCCCGGAGATTTAGTGAAGAGGAATACACTATTTCATGTACCTAGGGAGCAAAGGCCATAAATAATACAGAACTATGCATTCCGCTCTCCCTCATGAGGGCAAATAGATGGGTTCACGGGTATGGATGCATAGCTTGGGGCTTCTGTGTGCTGAGAACAGCATAGAGGCAGACAGATTAGAGAGAAGGGGGACACCAGGAAGCTGGAAGGGAAGCTGGATGAGCCCAGGGGAGCCAAGCCAATCTGAGCTAGCCTTCTTAATACGAGCTCTTTCAAAAGGAAAGAGAGCGTGTGTGCAAGCAAGCCACAGCTTTGTGATTCTCCTGTGAGAGATAGATACGTAAGCTCACACAAAACTACAGCAACACAAAATGAAACTAAGGATAAGACAGTGTCATAAATTCAAACTAATACAGATCAATGTGCAGTATTGGTAAGGGTATGCAGAAACACTCTATTAGTACACATGTACATTGTTGACATTTCTCTGGGGGACAATTTGGTAATTTCTACTAAAATGCAAATGTTTGTGTGCAGCCTTACACTTGTAAGACTTCGTGATACAGATGTATTTTCACAGATACACAGATGTACAAGATGGTCAAATTGAGGTTGAATTTTAAATAGCCCATTATTAGAAGTAAACTTAATGTCTATCATTAGAAGAAAGGTTAAATAAATCGTAGCTAACACGCAATAATAATGTGCAATAAGCTACACTAATATGGAATAATCGTGCTATAGTTAGAGATGCGTAAGCGAGCTACCATTTGAAAATAAATATCTACATGCATATGTACACACATACATATGTAGAAACCTATACGTGCAGAAATTTATTTTGGAAGCAAACAAAACAAGGGATTGATGCAAGTTACTCTTCCATCTAGTCCCTTGCTGCAGACAAGCCCAATCTCCCTGACCAAACTCCAGTTTGGTCCCTAGGCTCCTCAGAGCCCTCTTCTTGACTAAGCCTCACGCTTCGTCTGCTGAGGCTGGTCTCGGCAAGATTCCTTTGAAGTCAGTTCAGCAAGTATCCCTCACCCTTGATATTCTATGACTTTCTTCTTCCTCGAGCTGATATGGAGCCAGGTTCACCTTAATAATGTCATATCCTGCCTAATTAGTTGTCACTAACTTTTTACAAATTGAGTTCAATCTCCCCCCCCCCCCCCTCTATTGCGCTAGTTGATTCTTGTTACAAGTCTTCGGTAAAGTCCGCCTTGAGATTTTAGCAAGTATTCAGCTCCGTTTCTCTTTAACACTCTTCAAACTGTTAGCCAGGTTCTAGCAGCATCAGAATCAGTTGAGAGTTTCTAAAAAATGCAGACTATTAGACACCCCCCCCCCCACCCTAGACCAGCTGGAAGAGAATCTCTAACAAAATTCACAGGTAATTTGTTTCACATGATTGTTATAAATCACTTACTACTTTGCCAACATGTCTCTAGTTCGTAAGGACATTTGAGTCTAATTCATAGTACCAACCCCTCATGACAATGACCCACAACTTGTCAATCTTTCCTAGCCAGGAACAAGGATTTTACTGGACATGCTTCTCCCTTCTGACAATCATCTAATCTCTTAACTGAAGGGGGACTCTTATGTAGAAAGGGAAGTCTAAACCTGGATGTTAGTGGGAAATATGCTGAAAAGAAAAAAAATGTGATTTAATTTGTATACAGCGCTTTCAAAACACCCTCATTTAAACCAATCTTGAGTTGTTTCATTGCTTTCTCGGGAAATATTATCAAATCACTAAAGTACCCTCAGATCTGGCAAAAAGCCTCTTATAGTTCTCTGTGGACTCCCAAGGAGGTCATGAATATACCCCAGCAACAATATTATGATTCTTCCTCCTTCTATTCCCCTCCCCACCTCCTGCCTTACCTGGTCAAAGAAAATGTCTCTCTCTACCCAACCGAGGCATTGTCCTCCGCCTCCCTCCATTCTCAGTGCCTATCACTCTTCAGTCATGCTTGAGTGTGATTTACGGACTTGTGTGGTGTAGACTGCGAGCTCCCTGAAGGCAGGGATCTGCAGCCTGCCCCCCTTGCCCAGACCTGCACACGGGAAGCCTTCACAAATGACTTCTAAATAAGTTCTGTGTGGCTTCTCCTGAACCTACTGAAGGGGCCCAGCTGGACTCTGACTTGACTCTGCTAGGCTGTGATTAGAACTGGAAATGAAATAGCATCAGTTTGGTCCGGAATCCCTGCTAGGATCTGCAGCTACAAAAACCACTGACAACACTCATTATGGTAACTCGGAAAAGACTGTCTTTGGCCTCTGAACGTGCTGGTGCTTTTGAAATCGACACAAGCCCTTCCACACCTGCTGGGTTCCATTTTATAATCCATTGCAACCATTAATAAGAAGAAAGGAAAAAAAGACTCTCCTCTACTACCACTTCAGCCACTTGCTTATTCAGAACCAGGAATCACCCCCAGGAAGTGGGACTTCCAACCTCTTGGGCATGAGAGAAATAAAAGGCTTTTTTAGGCTTCCTTTTAGACTTATGGAGCCAGAGTGGCAGGACGACCAACCGTAGCTGGCTGCGAAATTCTAGCCAGTTCAGAGTGAGAAGCCGATGGAAGAGGCTTCCATGGATAAAGGCCCAAGTGCACTGCCTACCACACTCACGCCTGCTGAGATCTCAGGTCGGGCTGAGGCTTGAGAGCCCACAGGCAGCGTCCACTGATCCTTGAAGGTATTCTCATAGCCAGTTGATCCAGATCTCATGCTCCCAAGTTTCAGTGAGAAAGAAGTCCTGACTAACGCCACTCCTTGACTTTCCTTCCAAGTAGGATAAACATGAGAAGGAACATTGGCCCCCTATTAATCATAGCAGGATAAAAGGGGAGTTGGAACAGAAGAAGAATAGACAAAATCCTAGATCCTTACATAATCATTTAGAGTCTAACTATGGCTCCTTAAGGGAAGCTATCTTGAACAATAAAATGTCACAACCACAACAGCTAATGTTTTGGGGGTAATCCTAGTATCCGCCACGGCAAAGCTGACCCGTCCTATTCACAACTTGACTGAAGTGGACAAACAAGGAAGAGCTAATCTGATGCATCAGGCAGAATTGAGGTACAAGGCTGACATTTTGTAGTGTTGTGATGAGTCCATTGAAAGCAGGTCAGTTGTCCAAAAACTACCAGAAGAGAGCACTGAAGTTCCTCTTCTCTCTCCTTATTCTCTCTTCATTATGAAGAAGAGGGAAGATAAAAGTGATCCCCAGTGTCCTCTCCCCGGTGCCCAGTTATAACCATTCTCCTCTGCGTCCTGCAGTAGAGACAGACAACATACCAATGCATCTGCTTAATCATTTACTTTTCAAACGTGAGCTCCTAGAAAAAAGCAATTGCTGGTTTCACAGTTAACACTTGAGAGGCTTTTTAATCCATTTTTAAGAACAATTTTTCTTTATTTTTTAATTGTCAAAGTGATGTACAGAGGGGTTACAATTTCATACATAAGGCATTGAGTACATTTCTTATCAAACTTGTTACCTTGTCCTTCGTTTTCCTCCCATCTTCCCTCCTCCCCAGGTCCTTCCCCCCCGCACCAGAACAATTTTTCTATGTTCTGATCCATACTTTGCTAGGCGTGTGAAGAATGTGAGGCCTCAAACCTGCCTCATACGAAGTGCTGCGGGAGAAATGAACTGGAATATATCGGAGACGGGCAAAGGGAAGTGAGAGGGGAGGAAGGAACCACGACAGAAGATGGGAGCCTGCATGGCGCACGTCAGGGAGCCAGGGAGACATTTTTTGGTAGTGAACTGATCAAGAAAATTTTAAGAACTGGATGTCAAATCTACCATTTTAAGGGTTGTTTTGTGGTTGTTTTGGGTTTGTTTTTTTTTGTATTTACGATATGCAAGCATTGTCCATATCCTCATTCTCTAATAAAGTGTGACAACACATGTGTGTGGGCAAAAAGAGAAAGAAACAGGACAAGCACCATGACTGCACTTGACACAGCCACAACCGGAGAGATGGGCGGGCAGGGGACGCAATGCATAAGAGCTCAAGAAGAACAGAAACCCAGCCCTGGAAGGAAGGAGGGAATTACCTCTCCAGTCGTTTTCACAGAAATTGACGGAAGAACACGGACTGCTTTACAAGACGTAGGATAGAAGTCTTCAGACAATTTATCTTAAATCCTAGGCTTCCGAAGCCCTTTGCCCACGGCTGGCTTGGATACCGTCCATACGCCTTGCAGACTCACAAACGTCAGCTCTTTGAAGACAGAATCATGCCTTACCCTGCCCAGTGCCTAACACAGTGCCTTTTTGCTCTGGCTATTTTTAAAATAGAGTCTTGCTTTCTGGGCAAGACAGGTCTATTTCCACCTGACAGGTCTATTTCCACTTCCAGCTAGCTAGGCTCACCGGTGCAAACCACCTGTGAAGGGTCTCACAGACTTTCTCCCTAAGCAAATATGATCCCCCAGATCGCCACCTCCCAAGTCGCTGAGATTACAAGAACGAGTCACTGGCATGCAGCCTGCATTTTTTTTTAAATTGAAAATAAACTTCATTCTTCATAAAAGTTCTAGATTTATGGAAAAATTGCAAAGATAGTATAGCAATAAACCTTGTGCCCACTTCCCTTATATTAATGTCTTCCATTAGCATAGCACATTTGTCACAATTAATGCACCAATATCCATGCATTATTATTCATGAAAGTCCATACTTTATTCAGATTACCTTAGTTTTTGCCTCATTTCCTTTTGCTTTTCCAGGATCCCATCCAGGACATCTTATTATATTTCATCATCACGTCTCCTTGGGCGCCTCTTGACAACCACAGTTTCTTCACTACCCTTGTTTCTGATGACCTGGGCAGTTTGGAAGTACAGTACTGGTCAGGTATTTTGTAGGCTATCCCACATTTTTCTCATGAACGGACCCGGGTTTTAAAGAGGAACATCCCTGAGAGAAAGTGTCGTTCCCATCACATCCTATCAAGGGTAAAGGCCGTTTGCCAACTTTCTCACTGAAAGCCACCCTCCTCCGCTCAGTTTCCCTGCTGGATTCTGAGAGGAAGAGGAACTATGTTCCACCTCCTTGAGGAGCCTAATATCCATGTGAACTATTTGTATTTATCCTGCATAGAATACTTGTGTATTGTATCCTGTACTTGTTTAATCACTTATGTGCATCAGTAGAAATGTGCTCGTATTGATTTTATGCAAGGGTTGTAATCCAATATTACTTTATTTTATTGATCAAATTGTCCTACAGTGTGCCATTGAGACTGCTTTCAGTTGGCTCCCATCCCTATGACATAGTCCCATCATTGTGGAGTTGGGAAGGAATGTTTTGTTTTATGAGGGAGTGAGGTAGTATATTGCTGTTGGTTTTGTTGTTGTTGTTGTTTTTCCTTACATTCTGGCACACAAGATGCTCCAGGCTGACCTACTATACTTCCTACCTCATGTCTTGGATTCCAAAATCTTATTTCCTATAGTGGAGAATGGCATTAAAACCATGATCTGGATACCAAACGTGCCTATTAGTTCTTAGGCCGGGTTGCTACCAGGCTCACGGCACTGACCAAGCAAGGAGACATATGTGTTAAACTAGTAAGTATGGGCAAGTTGGCACCATTACACACTTGTATCTATAAACATCTACGTCTGTGCCTGCTAATAAGATTCCCATCACGATAACTAATACCTGAGGTAATCCAACTTATCAAGAGAAAAAGGTTTTTTCAACTCAACGTTTTAGAAGTTCCAGGCCATGTTTGGGTGAGGGAACACATTAAAGCAGGAGTGTGAGGCAAAGAAAAACTTCTGATCTCATGACCAGGAGCAAAGGAAAAGCAGAAGAGACTGGCATCCCATTATCCACTTCTCAGACACCCCCCCCCCATGACCTTGTTTTTGACACAGAGACTAACCGCTACCTCTCCCCTGTCTCTTCTCAAGTTTGTGATCTTCCTGCCTCTGCCTCCTAAGGCATCTGGGATTACAGGGCTGCCCCATCACACTCTGCTTAAAGAAAGGTTTCTGTTATTCCGTAGCTGTTTTTGAGCCCTTAGTACCGCTAACTTGTTTGGCAGTGATGCTTAGTGTTTTTGTTGCTATTGTTTGTTTGCCACTGAAATAGACAGATGTGTCATGGTATCCTCTTGTTTTCCTTTGAAGTTGAGTAATGTCAGTCTTCTGCCTTTCCTCTTCTTCAATCTTGGTTGGCTATTCTGGATCTTTTGCGTTTTTCTATAAACTTCAGAAACAGCTTCTCAACAACTACAAAATAGCTTGCTGAGATTTTGATAGGATTTTGAAAAGCCACAGTCATTTCACCCAATCAGATCAACTTAACTGGGCTGTGTGTTCAGAGCTTTCCACAGAGTCAGCCTTGGCCGCAGGTTTTGCCAGGCCCTACATCACAATTCAAGTTTTCCTTCTATCCAGCCCCCAACCCTGTTCTTCTTCCTTCTCATTACCAGGGACTGTGTTGTTGTTGTTTTTCTTCATTTTGTTGGTGACTGCAGTACTTGAACTGAAGGCCTAGCACTTGCTAGATAGGCAACTCTACTACTTGAATCATGACTCCAGCCCCTTGCTTCATTGGTTACTTTGGGAGCAGGGGGTCTCACTTTATGCCTGGGCCAGCCTCAGCTGCAATCTTCCTACTTGTACTTCCCCATGCCGCTCACTCATTATGACACATGCCCAGCCATTTGTTGAAATGGACTCTTGCAAGTTTTTATTCAAGGACTGCCCTCCAACCTCCATCCTTCCATATTCACCTCCCAAGTAATTAGGATTACAAGCTTAAGTCACTTAAGCAACTCCCCCTCTACTTTTGGTGATACTAGGTTTGAACTTGGGTCTGGAGCTAGCTGGCATAATAGCATTGAACCATGCCCCCTGCCCAATATCTAATAAACATCCTGCTTATAAAACTCTGCCTTAGTGCCTAACTCAAAGACCTCAGCCTGTGACTCGCCTTACAGAGCAAATTTTTCATGTCACTTTCTTTTTTCTACCTACTCGGTGGCAATACAGCAGGAGTAATAGAAAACAAATTCTTCACCATTGGCTTTCCCTTAAGAGAGTTAAAATCTATTGCTTAGATACAAGATCTATATGTATTAATCAATATCCCTCACTAGAAATTCTTGCAAGGCTCTTGTCCACATTTCAGGATAATGTAGGCTTCTATTCTCAGATAAAAGAGGAACCCAAGTGGGCAGATATTAAAACAAGAAAGTCTCTTCCAAACATAGCCTCCCTAACAGAAACTACCAAGCATGAAGCCAAGGAGCTAACAGGAGAGTTATAAAGATGAAATTTATGTTGGAATCAGTCATAGGGGTTGTCACTAAAGGATGGAGCCCAGGACCAAATGAAACTGGGCACTCACATCCAGAATAATACCTAATACATCAGTGTAAAGGCTTTAAATATTTGCAGAGAGAATTGATAGGCATTAGTTTGGAGTTAGTAGTTCTGGCTCTTGGTCCCAGTTTTTTTGGACACCGTTTATAATTGAGGACCAACTACACAACTGTGTCTGATGTGGGACATGTCAGCTCCATGCACTCAACTTCCAAGCAAGCCACACATTGATACTGTATAAGCTGAAAACTTTAAAGACTCTGTAAAAGCTGTTTCACAGCTGTAGATGGTTGTCTACTGCACAGTAGCATTGCTGGCCAAACATTATTTCTGTAGCATCTCCATCCTTGAAGGCAAAGTAATATTCATGCAAATATATGAATATTTCATTGAGTTTTACTCAAGCTGCAAAACTGAGTGGAGAAAAATAACAAATGTGCTGATACCTATGCTAAGAAGCATAGATCTCATTAACTCAATACAATTGAGACAAAGATAGAAATCATTAGGCCTGTTGGAAAGTGATAAGTCATTAGCCTCAATCAGATGCTCATTGACTTCAAGCTGGTCAACCTTGTGCTCAGTTATTAAGGGGGGGAAAAAAACAACAAAGTGAAAGAACCTGTGTGAAATGTATATATCATAAAGGAGGATGCCTAAAATGCAAGGTGTAATTAGGAATATTAGATGTTTTTCATCTCTCTAGCAACAGGATCCACATGTAATCTTGTTAACGTTTGGTGTTTGACTCTTGCACTAACTTTATGTACAAAACCAAAAAATGGTCCAATTAGTGGATGATCTTCCACTTTTATAGTTGTGGAATCTTCACATCAAATAATAAAATCTATCATCACAAAACCTGATTAGTCTGTCATAAAAAGATAAACCTTATTTTCCTAGTCACAAATATACTGGCAGTTTGTCTGTCTAGAACAAACAGATATCCATAGATAGAAAAATGATGTTAAGTACAGGTGTGGGTATGGACATAGATAGATGTGTTTAAGCACTTAGCATACTCCTTTTTCTAGAATGCATGATAAAGGGTATTGTTCTTAAAAATGAAACAAATAAGTGAGAAAATCACAGTGAGGACAATTGGATAGTAAAGAAAATGAGGATAATGGAAGGTCCCAGGCCCAATTTTACCCTTTCCCCTAAGGTTGAGTACCTCCCTTCCTTCAGAAGCAGATTGACCGCCTTACTCTGCTTCTCTTTTATCCCTTATCTACCTTTCTGTAAGAACCCAAGGGTCATTTACGCTCAGTTGGACTTCGGTTCTATACACGGATGATTCACATCCTGAAGGCAAAGGAAGCTCAGCCGTCAACCTGGTCATCTCCCAAGTGGGACAATATCTGAAGACAATGCTTGAAACTATGCAATCACTTCAATACTTTCTTTTTTTATTTTTTTAATTTATTTCATTATTGTCAAAGTGATGTACAGTGGGGTTACAGTTTCATACGTAAGGCAGTGAGTACATTTCTTATCCAACTTGTTACCTCCTCTAAGCATGGAAAACCTTTACTGTCATTGTGCTTCAATATTTTGCTGGCAACAAAAAAGCACTTTGAATAATGCACAGTAGGCATTTTTCCGTTTCAAGCTTAACATTCATGATTCTGATGGTTTGTAAAAAGGCCTGGAGGACTCTGACTTACAGCAATTTGTAGTTTTACCAAGGCACTAATTTGAGTCCTTGTAAGTGGGTGTATGGAAAATCAGTCATTCTGGAGGGGTGAATAACCCAATACTTGTACCTTGATGCAAGTTAGCTGATCACTGAAGTGGTGCTGATGAATCAGAGACTTTTGAAAGTTTCAAGATGGATACTAAGAATGTACTACTAGGTATTATAATTATCATATATAAAATGCAAATCGATCCCATTGGCATAACCACCAACTACCGTTGCCCAGAATAGTCAAAACTAGACGATCCGGGGCTGGGAATATGGCCTAGGGGCAAGAGTGCTTGACTCATATACATGAAGCCCTGGGTTCGATTCCCCAGCACCACATATATAGAAAATGGCCAGAGGTGGCGCTGTGGCTCAAGTGGCAGAGTGCTAGCCTTGAGCAAGAAGAAGCCAGGGACAGTGCTCAGGCCCTGAGTTCAAGGCCCAGGACTGGAAAAAAAAAAAACTAGACAATCCACTTCGGTTTTATACTCTGCTAAGGTAGCGGGCAGAGTAATTAACCTAATATTCTAGCACTTTCTCATTTACATCATATGAACATTTAGATATTACCAAAAATATTTTGTCCCCCAGGGATGAAAGCAGGTAGGCTTTGCCATTTATAGTGAACATGCTCATTTCCTGCCAATGCCTGTCCTCTTTCTTCTTTGCTAACAGCCTGCTGATGTTTCCATGGCAGCAATGGATCTCCTACCCTATGTGCTCCTCTGTGTCTAGAGGTAGTGAACCCAGTAAGAGATGTAAACAGGAATTATCTGGGAGAATGTGGGGGGGGGGGGAATCTGCTTTCCTAGAAGAGACAAGTACATCCTAAACCTCTACTCTCCTCCTTTGAACATGGCCATGTTCGAATGTTCTAGCAGCCTTCTTGCACCAGTGAAACAATCTGTAATACAGAAAGGCTGTTGGAGCCTTAGCAGAGGGATGGTGACCTAGAGGCAAAAGCAGTAAGAAAGAGGGAAAAACTGAAGGAACAGTAAATCTTGACATTATTGAGCCACTGCTTTCAAATAAACAGATTTCTTTAAATAAGAAAAGTAAGCCGTTATGCGCATGTGTGTGCTCTTGTGGCTGGACATTTATGCCATGCATAAAAGCACAAGTTTTGAGTATATCATTCCTACAACCCTGAGTGTATCATGCTCCCTGGTTGTAGAACTCTGCGAAGCTCACTGAGCAGAAACTTGAACCCTCAAGCTACCTACTCACCATGCCAGTTGAGACATAGCTTAGTTGAGACATAGTAGGAATCCTGTCTTCATTGTCACCATGTTTACTACAATGGGATTCAGACCTCAAGAGAAGTCAACAGTTCACTATGATATTCATGACATTTCTATCCATCTCATCTTTGATGTCACATCTCAGTTACCAATGAACTCGTTCTGGAAGGAGATGAATGCTAAAGAAAGGACTGACTAAATCATTCTGGAAAAAACTGTCAAGCTGAGCAGCCTGGTGTCTAGGAAAGGAATGAAAGGAGTGAAGAGAACGCAGCAGAGCCTCTCTGACATTCTTGTGACAGATCTATCTATGCATGCGCCATAGAATTCTTAGCTAAGCAAGTTCTTTCTTCGGAATCCCAGCAGCTAGGAAGACATAAAGATCATGCTTTCATCCAAAGGAAGATAAAACTCTACTCAATTACACTAACGTTTTTGGAAGCACCTACTGCAGGCCAGATTGTATGAGAGGAACCAAACACATTAACAGGGATAAGACAAGGGCTGTGGCCACGAGGAGATCAGGCTGTCTGAGGAGACATCTGCTGCTTTGACAGATAAGCTGAGAATTCTCCATCTTAATTTTTTTTAACCAGGTAGGAATGTGATGACTTCATTCTCCTTCTATTACTGAACCAGATGCTGTTTACCTCATGCTGGGGGTTGGGAGAGGTAGAAGGGCTCATTAACTTACCATTCATCCTCAGTTTGTGCCATTCTGCAGGCAGGATGCCCAGTCTGGATGTCAACTTTTTTTTTTTTACACATAACAATCAAAGCTGTCATTTGACTTGATGAGCATCATTCTGGTGGGGGAAAAAACAGCATAATTGAGGGTGAAGTGTTAGTGAGTTCATTTTTCTTACCAGCAATGGGAACAAAACATCTTTCTGAAAATAATGTATTTACTCTTATTATTTGGTATATTGTACATAAATTCCAAATAATGCCAGAATGAAAATACAAAATTCCTCAGCTTTTCAGAGAGGCAGAATATATAATCTATCAGATTTCAAAAAAAAATACAGAGATGCTTATGAATCTTTCTTTTAGTGTCCTGGCTTGATTTTAAACAGAAAAATATCCGTGCTTATTTTTCTTGGCTATTTTTATTTTTAAATACATATCAGCACGATTATTTTAAAAGACCCCAGTGTTTAAGCCTCAAGGCAAAGATGAGATGAATTTAAATGTTCTATAATACTGTCTTCTCTCACACTGGATAACTCATTAATAAGTCAACCACAGTGTAATTTCTGGTATTCTTCCCATACTCCCTTGCATATAAACCTGACTCCAGCAATTTGCTTTCTCTCTTTGGCTACCCTTAAAAAGTTCAAATGCCAAAACTCAATTGAAGCCTTTGTTTTTCCCTCTTACTAGCAATGGTAGCCTTTCTTTTTTCCCCAATGGCCATCCATCTTCTGCTTTCCTCTCACAGGGTGCTGTCCAATCCCTGTCTTAATAGGTTTTAAGTTTCCCTTAGACAATGAGGTGGGGACTAAGTTCACTCGCCTCTGTCCCCAAGAGCACTGTGCAGTTCTTAGCACATGCACCATTGTCAACAGGTGTCTGATGAATGGGGGAAAAAAAAGAAAGAAGGAAGATGGGAAGAAGAGCACACCTTGGCGAGTGCTTGCTGAGGAAGTCCACTATAAAACAGGACAAAGAGCTTAGGCTCCAGAAGCCCAGCTGAGGGCAGCAGAGAGGTCACGAGCAGAAACTTCAGCAGGAGGACCAGCTTCTAAGAATGGGGTTTTCCTGAGATGATGAATGGAAAAGACTATACAACAGGTGGGAAGGACAAACTCAATGATACCAAAAGTCAGGGCACACGGTTATAAGATGACAAGGAGGCACTGAACCTGGTAGAAATGAATGAGGACACTAAGAAACAAAAGTTCCAATTATTTTGAACCCGTTCAAATTGTGGTTTGTGGGACAGAGCCCCATCTAAAAGTCCGCAGCATGGAATGTTCCTCAACTCACCCCAAGGTCTTACTATTACAGGGAAAATATGGGTGAAGAGTAAACCCAACCCCCCCCCACACACACACACACGAGTGTCACTAACAGGAAGCTTAGGACTTTAGACAGGACTAAATATGAAATGTCACTAAGACAGGAGTTCAACAAGAAGAGAAATCCTGAACAAAAGACAGCAACAAGAGTAGGTTCTCTGGTCAGCTCAGGAGTCCCAAGAGCACAGGACCCAAGTGAAAGAGCTATGCTTTGAAATAATCAAGTCTCTCTCTTTAACGTTACTAGGCCCAGACAAGCCATACCCAGCCAGATATTGCCCCTCAGTACTAAATACATGCTTCCCTTTCAAATCTCAGTAATTGCAGATGACTTTCAACTATCCCAATGGCTACATCATTCAATCAATGACCCCTCGCTGAACAAGGTTCTGGTGAGATCAAAGCTCAGTAAGTCAGGGCCAGGAGTTGGAAACAAACTCAAACCACACATAACACATCCAGAGAGATTTGGATTGTGTCTTAGGAGGGCAGAGTCTGCACTCTGACAGCTAAAATTGCAGATCGCAGGGCTGGGGCAGCATCATTACTGAGAAAGTGTTAAAAATGCCTACTCTGGGGCTGGGGATATAGCCTAGTGGCAAGAGTGCCTGCCTCGGATACACGAGGCCCTAGGTTCGATTCCCCACCACCACATATACAGAAAACGGCCAGAAGCGGCGCTGTGGCTCAAGTGGTGGAGTACTAGCCTTGAGCGGGAAGAAGCCAGGGACAGTGCTCAGGCCCGGAGTCCAAGACCCAGGACTGGCCAAAAAAAAAAAAAAAAAAAAATGCCTACTCTCACCCCCTCTGCTTGATCAGCTGTATTCAAAACTGCATTTTAACAAAATCTCTAAGTGTTTCATGTCCTGCCTACATCTCTGACCACCACTTAAAACGCCCTCCAACGACTTTGATGACTATGCTCCAGACTCCAACTTTCAGGTCTTCCACTACGCATGCTCAACCCAACTTAGGATCTATTCCCAGCTCTCCTCCTTGCTCCGTCTGTGGGGGAACCATGAAAGGATTTTCTTAATATTCACTATTGATTTAAAAGTTATCTCTTCATAGAAGCCTTCCCTTCATGCTCAGTCCAAATGAAATTTTGGAGCACTCTGAATTAGATGTGGCAATTTTACTTGGATGCACTCATTGTGCAATGGTTCTATCCTTGCACAGGTATCATAACCACCTGGAGAACTTACTAAATGCAGATTCAAAGCTGGGCATGATGGCTCATACCTTTAATCTCAACTACTCTCAAGGCAAAAATTAGGTTCCAGGCCAGCCCCGACAAAAAGTTAACCAGATCCTCTCTCAACAAATAAGCTGGTGTAATGGTTCACATCTATAACCCCAGCTACGTGAGGGAGGAATAAGTAAAAGGATGACAGTCTAAGGTCAGCCCAGGCAAACATAGTGAGAAAATACCTGAAAGATGAACTAAAACAAAATAGGCTGGAGGCATGGCTCAGGTGATAGAATACTTGACTACCAAGCATAAGGCTCTGAATTCAAACTCCAGTACCACCAAATGTAACCAGATTCCTGTGCTCACCCTCAAGAATTTCTGACCCAGTGGGTTTGGGGAAGAGTCTCCAGCAAGTTCCCAGGTGGTACCAGTATTGTCGATCTTCGTTCTGCCTTTGAGAATCTTTCTCGACTGCTCTGATACCTGGTATTTCTCTCCTGCACTCTTTTCAGTGTCATCGCCACACCACTAGAGGGCGTGTTTCAAAGAGCTTGTTCGCTCTATCTCCAGAGAGTGATCATGGTAGCTGCTCTTTAATATGTGTTAGCAAATAATTAATTAATTATTTTTGTTCTTTTATGTTTCACTTAATCTAATTTAGCAACAACTCCACGCTATATCCTCTGCATGGGCAATCAGCTATGAGTGATTTGCATTCGTTTGAAATATTATAACTTAACAGAATGTATAGCACACGCAGCGTGGACTATACTTTATCCCTAACAATCTGCCTCTATTTCTACAGGTTGAGTAGTCTGTGATTACGAATCTTGTATCCAGTCACTTCATGGAGTCAATGTTTCCATCAGGTCTTTCTTATTGGCTTTTTCTCTGGCCTGCTCAGGCTGTATTCAAAGGAACAGTGCTCCTTGCTTTTCCTTAGATACTTCTATGTAAGAAAGAGAACAACAGAAAGGAGACTGAGGCTGGCCCATAGGCAGGCTTTCGATAGGAAGGCACCCTCTCCACACCTACCCTCAACACCAAAACAATGGAATCTTAGGTTACCATGCCTACGCTGGATTGGGTTCTATTTCTCCATGAATTTCAAAAACTTAAAGAATTATTTCATGGACACACTGTAACTGCGCGGTCTTTTACCTTTACTCCTAAACAGAGAGCAGAAGCTTTTCTCCTCAAGAGGTAAGCAAAGGTCTTGAGCTTGGCTCTTGGTGGCCAGCACTGAACGAAGAATCTATGACTCAATTCATCCCCATTGTTAGGGCAAGGGGATAGGTGGACATTGGTTTAAACCAATAGGAAGTGAAACATTTCTTTTATCCCCTATAGCCTACCATATTTGATAATAATGAGAGGAACAGAGTATATGGGTAACTCATCTTCAGAAAGTTCCTATCAGAGCTCTTTAGCCCCTAAGAATCAGTAGTTATCTGCCCCATCTGGTCTCCACATTCACATATATCACTGCTGCTTCCCGTAAGACCAAATAAATGCCCTGCTGCTCCTCGGGCTTCTTGGGTGCACTGCTTCTAGGGTTAGAGGCTCTCCAGGGATGATACCTCCTCTGTCCAATTCCTTACCTATGGGCTCTATGTTCTTCCATAAGAACATCTGCATTTTTTAAGGCATCCCTGATTGCACGCATTCATGTTACCAGTATAGTTATAGATTTCGCTTCTCATATAACTTCTTATATTTATGAGATTTTTAGATGAGAAGGAAGATGGGAGCCTATGCTCTCTTCCTAACATTTTTATCTGGTGTTTTGGATTTTGCAAAAACAAAGAAACCAACTCATCCACAATCCCTCTACCTTTCGATTTTTTTTTTATTTTATATAATCCTTTTCTGGCTTTTCCCCAGATACATAGATTCTTATGGTTGTAATCAATATGAACATAAAAGTTTGCATTTTTCCTTTCCATTTAACACACCATAAACATTTTTGCATGTAATTCTCATAATTGCCACTCTGATAGCATAATTGTACATTAAGGTGATCTAGTATCAACTGCCTAACAACTTCACAATTTTTCACTATTCCAGGCAAGTGGAATAAATATTTTCACATTTACTTTCTCTTCTAATAGGTTATAGCCTTAGGATACGCACCTAGGAGGAGGTGAGAAAACAAGAAGCGTTTGGAGGCTCCCATGCTATTGCATTGTTTGCTCTTCCAAACAATTTCGCTAATCTTCTCTTTTGGCACAATATTACCAGTATTATCACCTTGGCTCCATTAATGTTTAAAATACCTTGCTTTAATGATAGTTCAATTTTAATGTCTTTAAAGAGTACCTAGAAAGAATGTTATCTTAGTTATTTGCTTTCCTTTTATATAAATTGTTAAATATCTCATAAATCAAATAAGGTGTGAATTTTAATCCTTGTATTTGAATACATTTTAATATAGTATAATTATTCATTGAAACTTATGAATGGAGGCAAGTATTTCCCCCAATCTGCTGAGTGCCTTTTAATGAAAATTTGGGCTTTTTTCATCATCCAAAAGTGTTAGATTTTGTAACAATAAATCTAACAACATTTTTCCTTTCTGTTATTTTCTTTCCAAAACTCAGAAAACCATGACCCATTAAAGTTTTTCTGGTAACTATTTTAATTTCTTTAGATAATAAGGAATTTATATTGGATGGGTCATTAGGAATGGGCAGAAGCCCCCTACCCTGCCTGAACACTTTGGGACTAAATCTTCACAAATACAGACTCAAGCTTAGGCAGTGTTGTTAGGAAAGAAACTTATGTGGGGTCCAATACAGTAGTTGTAAGCCACTATGGCTACAAAGCTTTTAAAATACAAATAGTCCAAGTCGAGATAGGCTAAAAAGTTTAAATTGACATCTGATTTCTAAGAGTATGATAGATACAAAAGAGAATGTAAAGTACTGTATTAATAATTTTACATTGATTACATATATTTTGTCAAGCAAAACATGCTCAAATGTTTTTTTTTTTTTGCTTTTTTCATATGGCTTTTTTCACAACTTTTGTTGTGTTGGTGGCTTACGTCAGATTTCTGGTCTCACAGATGTCTAGCCTGCTGCCTTAGCTCTTGGTAACGATTAGAACTGAGCCCGGCATGGTGTTGCATGCCTGTAACCCAGCTAGTTGGGAGGCAGTGGCAAGAAGTTCCTGGGGCTAACATTAGCAAGACCCTATCTCTAACACAAAACACAAACAAAAAGACTTGGGGCACGGCTCAAGTGACAATAAAAAATATATGAAAACAAAGAAAATAGAGCCAGTTCAAAGGGTGATGGTAATGTCTTCAGCTCCCTTAATGGAGAGAATATTTACTCCCCAGTTTAGTGAGACAGAGAGGAGAAAAGTTTTATCAGCCAATACTGGAATCTTCTTTGACAAGACCATACATATATGCACACACTTACCTTAGAGCAAGATCCCAAATTGATTCATTTTTCAACACTTCTTAAGGGCTCAGAAGGGTAAGTATTCAACATTAGCACCAATACACCTTTTAGAACCTTACATTTCTAACTCTGTCTTCCACACATTTGTCAGAACACAAACGGGCCTACAGTTGCATTCCTACTTCCCCTATCTACATTCCTCCCATTTCAACGTTTTCCTAAAGCTCCTTCTAATTGTTCTAACCCTTACTGAGAGTCACATGCTTTATGTCCCTGTGGCTCTTGGTACTGACAACATGATTTGGCAAGTGTGCTCTTTGCTAATTATTTTAATTGACATCAGAATCCAAATGGGACATTTGAATACACCCCTGCCTTATCTCCATGACTTCTTTTCTAGCATTAGATGTGTTTAGCATACCTGGCTATCAATGTCTATTCCATTTTTTTTGCCTACATTATGTAAAATTTTAAATTACAGCATGGTCACTTGAATCCTACCAGTGTTCTCCCAAAGTATGTTCACTTCAATGGTCTCATTTAAGTTCAATCAGGATCCAAGTCTGACTTGCCAGTTTCCCATATCCCTGTTCCGTAGTGCCCAATAACCTAGTGACCAAGTGAAACATTCACCACTCTTGTTCGATGTTCCAGCTGGAGTACTGGCTCAATCACTGAATTGTCTGGAACAAAGTTCTCCCATTACAGTATTCAATAGGCTGTCATTACACATTACAATTTATGCCATTACTAACTTTTTACCACTTTGCATAGGAACATGTATTTGTATGAAAGTAAAAGTGATTAAATAACTAAGTGGACCTTGCAGTAAATGAGTTATTTCCTTGCCACCATTATGTCTAATTCTCCATAGATTATTCAGTCTGAAGGCTTTTTAGACTCATAAGTAGCCAAGATCATTTTTCATTTCATCATTCCATTACCCATTATGAGAAAATACTTCTAAATGTGAAAATTACTTCTTCTGAAGATCCCTGGTGAACACCCCTATGCACATTAGTGAAATTTATTAGCTATTTTTGGTAGCACCAGTGGTACAAAGAAAATGCTAAGGGAAACCTACATGGTTCTGATGGCAACTTCCAAATTTCAGAGTCCTTTCAGACAGTCTACACCTGAGCCCTTAAGGATGATTTTATTCTACTGTGACTGTCCAAATCACAATGCCTTATTGTGCAAGATATTAATGGGATTTGAGGCCACCCACAAAGTTTGGAGGAAAAAGAATGATTTGATCTACTATGAAGTTTCCTGGAGATGTCAGTGGATTCGATCAGACCCAGTTCTATTAACTTCTGCATGTGCTTTTTTGTTCAAAGGGGAATCGCACATACATTTCATCCACTACCACCTAGTTCCATATGCTTGCACTTTTTTCAGATGGGTAAAGCAAAATTTGATGACAATCTGTGATTGTCACAGTTGCACTTAACTTTATTTTTAAATTTATTTTATTGTAAAGGTGTTGACAGGGGGTTACAGTTACATTAGTAAGGTGATGAGTACATTTCTTTTTGAACCCTCTTACCTCCCCTCCCCTGTTTTCTCTCGCTTTCCCCTCCCAACTCCCTCCCTCCCCCCAAAGTTGTAAAGTTCATTCCATAAAGTTCATAGCGTCTATTGAGTATCATTGTTGCATTAGTTCATCCTTTGTCCTGCTGTTTCTGTGATTCCCTTTCACTGCCACATATCTCAGATAAATTTATATACATGTACTTAACTTTAAAGTCAGGTTTTCTAAAGTCGGCAAAGAGAAATTCAAAGAGCTCTCACAAACACAAATTTTAAAAATCTACTTGTCCAGTAATAATTTTTCAAGGTTATACAAGTTACTTTACCAAAATGAGTTGGACCAGATAATTGCTAAGACTACTTAATGTTCAAAAAGCTCTAGGGTTCTAAATATGATCCATCATCTATGACTGTTGACTCTAGACTTTGAGATGGACCTTTGAGTCTGTTTCCAATATTGAGAAGACCCTGTGGGTTTCTGATTCATTTTCTCCTACTGTCCAACAGAACGCCAATGTCTTCACTTTTCCAAATTCAAACCAAAAGTTTCTGCTTACACCTGAGTCTATGTAGGAAGAACTAGAGAAGCATAGCTCCACCTCTACTTGGGAGCCCTCAGAGTCCTGTGGTCAAAAGGTAAAGCTAAATTCATTCTTCCTATGGCATAGATTGTATTTGAGATAGATGGAAAGTTATTTCAATAACTTTCATAGATTTCATAAATGATAGATTTCCAGGGTAGGAAGTTCACATCCTCTTATGGAAAATGAGCTCAAAAACATCATAGGCTCTCATCAGATGATATAGGAAGATATCTGAGTACATCCACTTGTGGTGAAAAATGAATGCTCAAGTCAAGATAGATGTCTGTCCTTGGCTCATGTGAACATGACAAATTTACTTTTTATTCACTCAAAAATGTCTTTTTCTTGAATTGTCTCCACTAAACTCGAACCAATAATTCATGGTATTGTTTGGCCCCCAGGAGAGATCCTATATCACCTTAGATAAAACTCATGAAAAATTTAGGTAGTACATAAAAAGCAATTGCAACATTCTTGTTCTTTCTCCCTCCCTCCCTCCCACCTGCCTTCTCTCTCTCTCTCTCTCTCTTTCTCTCTCTCTCTCTCTCTAATATAGAGAAATTTTCGTAACATATCTTGTATGGAGCATAACAATGAAACAGATTGTTTTGTAGTAAGTGCTTTCAATTTGTTTGTTTTGCCTTTTCTTTGGTAGAACTGGAGGGACAAGCAGAAAACTAAATGTGATCAGGATTCTGAGTTGAGTTTATTTATCATTCCAAATACTGAACTAACATGAATGATTTTAACTGTAGCCACAAAAACGAATGCAGTCCAAAACTTGAAGGGAAAAATTAATAGTAATTTAGCATGGTCCTTCCTGCCATCCATTTCCTTATTTCTTCCTGTGTCAGTTCCTTCGTCTCTCCATTCTTGGATGCCACTGGTCTCCAGGAAGTTTCTCCTACCCTCATCTACAACTCTTGCCACAGAGATGCTTGGACTGAGCCCTATAAATGAACAAAAGCAAATGAATCACAGTGGTATCTCCTTGAGAGAAAAGTGCTGGCCTTTCCTATGTACTTGGTGGTGTAAGTGTATAGTGGGTATCTTGCATCCCAATGTGGCTGAAGGTTCCCAAGGGAGGCAGAGCTGATTGATCTTTGCCATGGTGTTTGATCCCTAGATAAGTTATGCCATACCTAAAGGCAATTCGCCTATATTTAAGTTACATTAGCCCACTAATTCTCTTCTTATTACAGTTTGTGCCACGTTGCCTATCTTGGATTATACAACTTTAGCTGACCTATACCTGGTCTCCGAGACCTTCAACTCACCATCAATCCAGCTACAAAGTTGGATGCTTAGGACTCACTTGAAGGGCCTTCTGCTTTGCCTTCCATATCTGTCACCAGGTTGTGCCAGTTAGATACACTAAATATTTCCCAAATCTATTAGTCTCCATCTTTTTTGGTCCACTCTATCTCAGCTCTCATAATATTTGTCTGAACTAGGAAAGCTCACTATTCTATCCTGATTTGTCACTGTCCTCCTCCAATCTAGCCACATTGTGACTAAAATGATGTCTTTGAAATGCCAAAGTATTGATTTCACCATGTCATTGAAAATAAGCATTTCCCATTGCTTTTAAGACTCCAACAAAATCCCTTCCTATCATGTCTCTTTCCTGATTTCCCTCCAAACAACATGACACAAACACTTGCCTGTGGTGGTTTTTATTTAACATGTGACCCCAGGGGGCCTGGGTCAGGGCTGAGTAAAGTGAGTAAAGCAGAGAAGGAGGGAATGAATGAGCAAGGTGGCCACCACTGTGAGTAACTGTAAGTTATCCTGTGAGGAACTTCTTAGAGAACCTGGGCGTTATAACTGAGAAAACCACGGGCAAAGGAGAGACACATTTACCCACTGACTTTCATCCACCAGAGGTGGAGAGCTGCTCCCATGGACACTGACTCTCTGGGTACTTACAGCACAGTTTCCTCCCATATCACTATGCATGATCTTCTGCTGGTGCTCCAGGTCTGAGCCCTGGAGACATCCTAGACATACCTGTGATGAAATCAGCGGGAGCTGGTGTGATTCACTGGTCACCATTGCCTGGGCTGGAATTAGAGAGTGATGTGGTACAACACAGTTACCTGATAAATGCATGGTCTGGCCTCTACCTACCTCTTCAACATCTTCTCATTCACTAACTTTACTTCACCCATGATAATCTTAAACATCCTAGATTCTGCATGTTACCAATATTACTACCGGGGACTGGGAATATAGCTTAGAGGTAGAGTGCTCGTCTTGCATGCATGAAGCCCTGGGTTCGATTCCTCAGCACCACATAAACAGAAAAGGCTGGAAATGGCGCTGTGGCTCAAGTGGTAGAGTGCTAGCCTTGAGCAAAAAAGCCAGGGACACTGCTCAGGCCCTGAGTCCAAGCCCCAGGACTGGGGAAATAAAAACCCAATATTACTACCTACCATGGATGTTTGAACATGTTATTTCCTCTGCCTAGAACCATGTTTCTGTCCGTTTTCATCTAGATCCCTCTGTTCATTCATCAGACTTCAACTCAAGCTTCACTTCCCCTGGGAAGGCTTTCTGGTGTCAAATACACCCACAACAGGCCCTCTGAGCTATATGTGTTTTTCCTTTGAGACACATCTGAATTCTGAGTTGACTTTTTGTGTGATCGTAGTGGTTTCTGAGGCCTACTAGAATACACTAGGCAACACTAGGGAAACCATAGAATCTCCAGCACTGGCACATACAAAGGCATTCAATAAATCATCATTGAAAGCATAAACAAAATTATCTTCTTATCTTATTCCTACTAGTAGCTGGGAGATATAAGTACTCAAATATGTTTAACACAATTAATCATTTAATGAGTGAAGCTAATACTTTAAGAAGTAGATATATTACTTCCTGGAGGAATTTAATTCTCACTGAATCTCACTATTTCTAAGATTACTGTAGTGAGACACTTCTGTTGGAAGAAAGGCTGTCAAAGGACAAACACTGTCTTTTTTTAAAATGTGTAATATCTGTAAACAGCAACTAGATTCCTCCAGAAAGAACAGTTGAGAGAAAAGAAAAAAGAGAAATTGTCAGTACAGATAAGAAACCCTCATTGTGAACTAAAATAGTGATGCTATCCAAAACAAATAGGTATAGGTTATTGACCATGGGAAGAATAAAATTCACTGGTATGTGAAAACAAAGTCCCCAGAATCACTCTGAGCTTTCCGTTCTGACCAGAACCATCAATTATGATTATTAAGTGCCTGTTCAGTAGCTGTACGGTGGAGGTTTGGTAGCTAGGCAACGGGCTAGAAACCCGAAGAGTAGGAGCGCGCCTCCGTAAAAGTGATAAGTGGCCTTGGGTAAACTCCCCCTGCCCTGTTTTCTTCATCTGAAAAACAGAAATCACCAGTCTACCTTTCTGCACTGAGGGAGGAAAACTGAGAGAACTGTACACCACCATTGTAGACGTGTGAGCTTATGAGGGAAGCGAGTGGGAAGAGCCTCGGGGGACCGGCTTTCCACGCACCTCACCTCTCCATTGCTAGTGGTTTGAGACTGAGTCCTCTGTACCTCAGTTTACCCATCTGCAATAACTCACAGATAAGGGTCAGGCCGTTTAATTTAATTTAAAATACAAATTAAAAGATGTGTTCTTTAATTCTGTAGGACCTAGGAAGGTAATTGGGGAGAGGAGCCCTTGCCACATGCTTTGTCCAAGTTCCTTCACTACATTGTCTACATTCCTACTGAAGTCCAGATTATCTTCTACCTTACTTGAAGTGTGCTGTGAGCTCCCAAACAGCTAGATCGTGTATCTGCGCCTGAATCTTTAGCATCAAACAGCTTCTTATCACAAGTCTTCCCCTGTCCAATGTAAGCCAATCCTTATATTCCTATTATATGTGATCTAGAATCACTGCAGGCCTTGTATTTCGATTGGAATGTAGGCCGACTGGGAGAGAGAGAGAGAGAGAGAGAGAGAGAGAGAGAGAGAGAGAGAGAGAGAGAGACAGAGACAGAGACAGAGACAGAGAGAGACAGAGAGACAGAGAGACAGAGAGACAGAGACAGAAAGAGAGAATGTTTTTTAATGTCTGCCCTCCCCTTCTTGACTGAAAATCTCTCAAAAGAAGAGATCATCTCTGAGTAATTCACCTGTAAACCCCAGGCCCAGTGTCCAGAACACAGTTGATTCTCAGTAACTGTACTGAAAAAATAATAAATTCTTTAAATAATATTAATTCCTTACACAGACTCAAGATGGTATGTGAAGTGCAAGTCACCTTTAAAGAAAAAAACAGAAAGTAGCATTGATTTGTGCTCTTGGGTGGAGATGAGTCCACACAAGGTCACAAAGAGTAAATGAGATGACATTTTGATCGATTCTCTTTCATTACTTTTACTATTAGTTAGAACAGTCCCAAATAATATAGTTACAGCCCAGCAGCATTTCTCTCTCCAAATGTAACTGTCACTCCTATAGCATAAGTTTCAGAAATGTTTATATATTATCAAAATTAAGTTTCAAAATGAGCTACAGTATCTGGGAATGGTGGATAATAATATTTCACAGAAACTAATTGGAAACTTGTTTTGAAATAAAGTAGTTATTATTTCCATCATGAAGAGATGAAAGTACAGAGATTTCCTTTTATCTTACCCAGCCTAGTATCTTACATTATTTATTCAAACTGAAATTAAAACCTGGCCAAATCCTACTGAGGCATTGCATATCAGTTAGAGATTATTCTTCTGGAAATGAACTTTTGTTCACAAATTTCATTATGCAGTTACAAATGACTATTATTAAAATGTAACATATAAAACTAAACTGTCTTTTTTCCCTGGCTGTGGCACAAATTTTACTCACTTTCCTATGTGGTATTATTCTTTCTTGTGGACTTAGCAGCACAGTTGTCCTTCTGCCCAGTGCCCCAAAATTCAATTTCACAAAACCTACCCACACTATCCTGCTGACCTCCTTGATTAGCAAGTCCCCTAGGCTCTCCATTAGAGTTCTGGGGACCCACCATGAATACCATTTTTACTGTGCCAACCTTTGCATTCCATACAACAAACACCAAACTCCTGCCTGGAGACCTTAACCAAGACCATTTTTCTCTTCTTTTCTTCTTTTTTTTAAAATAGATTCTATCTTCAGGAAATTACCACTTCCTGTAAAAAAAGTACCTGGCATGTGGTGTTGACCTACTTACAGGCTTGTGAATTCCTAACTCTGAGATCTTTTCCACCTGCCCACTAGGCCTTTCATATTCTATTCACTTTGCCTGGGTTGGTCTTCCTCATTCCTTGCTTGCCGAACTCCAGTTTGTCCTTCAAATCTCAAACTATGCATAACATCATCGAGAAATATTTTCATGGGTAAGGTGCAGCCTATATGGGCCATACAGAATCTCATACCACTTTAGCACTTGCTTTTTCTTGTGAATTTAATCAACCTTCTACTGGATTATAATCCCAGGGGGTGGGGCAGCAGGTAAGTGATGTTGTCTTACCATTCTATGTCCAATATCAAGCACAGCCATAGACATACAGCCATCAATGAATCAATAGTTCATTACTTTGGGCTCCTCACCCAGGTATCCCTGCTTCTACAAGTTTCCAACAGAAAAATGGGAGAGCTCCGAGAAAAGGAAGAAGGCCTGAGTTCAAGTTTATTTCTTTTTCCAATCAGAGAAGGCCAAGGATGTGATGAAGGTCATGCCACAGGAAACGCATTGTGGAAACAGAAATGCAGAGGATGGAATCTACACACAGCAGAATCAAATTCTGTGGAAGGTTCCACAGACATCTTTAACACGTCCAAAGACTTGACAGGCTCAGGGTTCCCTTAGTAATTTCAAGTTCAAGAATTCCCATGCGGTATTATGAATTTGTTTGCCCTGATCTAGAACCAAAGTAAGTTTTTCCCCTTGACGTTCAAACTAAACCAGAAGGCTTAGATATAAAAAAAAATATTGACAACTTTGATTCTCACATTTAAAACACAGTCATTTCCTATGTCCACGTAAAACAGACTCAGCTGAGCCGCTATCATGAGCACACTATATGTAATTTTGCCCTTTTTTTGGTGATTATGGCCATCATCTTTCCTATCAATTCTTCTTATGGCTAGATACACAAAGAAAAGACACAGCAGAGTGGACTAGGACTGTGGAGCATGGCTCATGTAATAGAGTTCTTGCTTAACCTGTAAACCCCGGGCCCAGTGTCCTGGGTTCAATTCCCAGCACTGCAAAATAACAATAATAATTATTATAATTATAATAGGACTCAATAGACCCCAACCATAAGACAAAAGTCAGACAGTTTAAAATATACATGAAAGATAGATAATGCATGAGGCCAGTGGCTCAGGCCTGTCATCCTAGCTCTTCAGGAGGCTGAGATCTGAGGATTATGATTCAAAGCCAGGTGAGCAGGAAAGCCGATGAGACTCTCACCTCCAACCAGCCGCCATAAAGCTGGAGGCGGAACTGTCGTTCAAGTGATAGAGCACTGCCCTTGAGCAAAAAAAGCTCAGGGACAGTGCCCAGGCCCTAAGTGAAAGCTCCAGGACCAGCACGTACACACACACAAAAGAGTAAAATATTAGAAATAATGATGCTGGAAGTAGCGATGAGTACCTACTGTGTGCTACACACTACTGTAAGGCCCCTATGAGTATTAAACTATTTACTCTCAAGTTCTAGAAAATAAGTATTAATGTCCATCGTACACACACACACACACACACACACACACACACACACACATATGTTCAGAGGGGTTAACTAATTTGCCTATGGCCATCACTACCATAGGAAGTCAGACAGCTAGGACTTGATCCTGGCTGGTGGTGTTCCAGATCCTCATTCAATAAGCCACACTCTAAAACAAAGGAAAATGTCCATAAGAGTATCGAGCAAGCATGACAGGAGAACTAATCCCCCCCCATAAGTTGATGTGAAATATGCTTAAACCTTCATAAATTCAGAAATACACACACATACATGCATACACACATACACACAGATACATACACCTACACATATACATATATACACATGCACACACATACATACATACATACACCTTAGGAGCTACAATCAAAGTAAAAAGATAAACTGAGAAAACATAGATTCACGCTTGGGGCGATGATATAACATTAACAAACAACAAAGAGAAAGTCATCTATCTCAACTCCTGTTGTATTTCCATCTTCTTTATCAAGGAGAAAGATCTCTAAGCTCAGGAGAATTGAAAAAATATAGTTTAGAAGAAAATGAAGAATGAGATAGGTAAGGTGATAGCAGGAGACCATCTTGCTGTTTTAAATTAGTTCAAGTCTCCAGGCCTAAACAAATTACATCCCAAAGTGCTGAGAGACTTTACAGATGTAATCTAAGAGTGACTGTCAGTTATCTTCAAGGAATCATAGAAAACATAGAAGGTGCTGGGGCAATGGAGCTAGAAAAATAGCATCTCACTCTCCAACATGAGCGGGGGGTGGGGAGAAACGTATCCTATAACCTTCAGCTCTCTGCAAGCTTGATTTTGAAACCTGGTACTGTTTTTAAATGAGCATTTTAGGCACGTGAGTGCTTGGAAAGGACGTGGTGACCGATTCCCTGGGGAGAAGAGCAAAGATTCCCGGTGGTGCAAGCGAAGCTAGCACGCACGGGCAGGATGTGAGCGCAGCCCGGAGTGCTCCCGTTACCCGACGCGTCATCAGGGTGGAATCAAGTGACCTGGATGGATTAGGAGTCCTCTTGTCGATGTTAAGCTCCATGAAACAGCACACTAGCTCACAGAAAGAAAGACCTTTACGGGGATGAGGGACTGCCACGCCTAGGCTTCCTCAGATCCCCCAGACAAGCTCAAAGCCATCCGCAGCTTAAATAATGACGGAAAGCATAATTCATAAAGCCCCGTAATGTTCTTAGGATGTATCTCATGAGTATGACAATAGTGGTAAGAAAATAAATACCTGATTGACCTTTTATTTTGGTTCAAGACCAGGAATTGACCTCCATACTTGATCCTTCTGCTGACTAGCTAGCCATGCCTCTAACCCTCTGACCCACCATTTGTAAAACAAACACACACACAAAAACTTGAATTTATGAGTCCCTATCCTCTCTCCAGAAGGATGCAGCCCACTATTGCCTCCTTAGAGAGATCTTTAACCATAAGGTGTAGCTCCCATAACACTCTTAACCCTTATTTTTTTTCTCCTGCATAGTTCTTGCCATTACCTGACAATGTCTACTCTAACTCTTCGCACTATTTGACATTGTAGTACCTATAAAATTATGCCTAATATCACATGTACACATACACACATCTACACAAAAACATTGTAATATGCAACAGATGTGTGCATGTGTTATAGAAACAATGTCCATCTCCTGTTCTTGCAAAGTCAACAAATTCTGTGATCAATGTTCCTATGTCATACGGCAGTCCTGCCCTTTGCAATGGCAGCTCCGTGGAGACAAGGCCTTGCTGTCTTATCGTATGTCTCTATTCACTAGAAGAGTGCCAGAACAAAGGATGCTGACTACATATTTATTGCTCAATCATATTTATCTAAGTTAACGGATGCTGATCTAAAGAATGCTGCCTACTGGCTACCTAGACCTGTCATTGGTTCTATCCAAAGTATTAACTGACCCAGATAAGAAATAAAAAGTCTGCCAGGTGCCACTGGCTCATGCCTGTGATCCTGACTACACAGAGACTAAGATCTGAGAATTGAGGTTCAAGCCAACCTAAGCAGGGAAGTCTGCAAGACTCTTATCTCTAACTCACCAAGCCAGAAGTAGAGGTGTGACACAGGTTGTAGAATGCGAGCCTTGATCGAAAAAGCTAAGGAGTAGTGCCAAGCTCTGAGTTCAAGACTCAGTATTGATACTAAATACATACATACATACATACATAATCTGATTTAAGTGAGTCCTGTCAAAAGAGAGTTATTGTTATCATCATCATTACCTAAAAGTTATTATTACCTGCTATGTGATAAGTACTGTAATAGGCTCTTTTGTTGTTACAAACACAAGAAATCTAAGAGATAGAAATTATCATTATCTTCATTTATAGATCAGCAAACAAAGCTCACAGAATTTAAAGGAGATGCCCAGTATGTCAGCAAATACACAATAAAGCTCAGATTAAAACCCAAGAGTATACATCCTTTTTTCTTTATAAGACTACAATAACCATTACAAAAATATAGAAAACCTATTTAACTTTACAGTTGACAAATCTAGTGCATTAGATGAAATAAACAAGCTTTTATAAGAGTTTGACAGATTTGAATGACAGGCCAAAATTCAGAAAATACATATATTAGGTATAAAGGTAAAGTCCAACATAGCAATTTTAAGAAGCAAATGCACAGGTATGTGGCAGAAGGAAACAGTCATTTATTTGAAATAGACCAAGAGGCACCAATTGACCATAAGGTCAATCTGTACTAACAATAAGAAGCATCTCTCAAATAAACTAAAATAATCTTTCACTGCACTGTCAAAGACACTTCAAAGCAAAGGAAGTTCTAGTTTTACTCTGCAGACGCTAGACCAAGAAAACCAAAGTCAAATTAGAACATCTAGAATGGTGGAAAGCCTGTTATGAACAATATACTTAAAAGGACTGTTGACCGTTGGCCTGACAGAGAAAAAAACTCAAATATTCATCTTCACATCTGAATGATCACCACCATAAAACAAGAAGAGGTTTTCTCCTAATGAAGGAGGCTATGCGAAGCAGGTTTACCTAAATATACAAAGCTCGGGGCTGGGGATATGGCCTAGTGGCAAGAGTGCCTGCCTCCTATACATGAGGCCCTGGGTTCGATTCCCCAGCACCACATATACAGAAAATGGCCAGAGGGGGCGCTGTGGCTCAAGTGGCAGAGTGCTAGCCTTGAGCAAAAAGAAGCCAGGGACAGTGCTCAGGCCCTGAGTCCAAGCCCCAGGACTGGCCAAAAAAAAAAAAAAAAAAACACATAAATATACAAAGCTCACTAAGTACTAGCTATCTTCCAAGGTAGAAACTACTAATTCATCCAGAAGACATACAATCCAAGACAACATGACAATCACCTGGTCCCAATGTTTCAGTGACTAACAAAGAAGAAGGAAATTCGGTTAACTTGATGTTTTTTTTTCAGTCCAATCTCCCCTCTATATAGAGAGATCTTATTGACTGAACTAACCCAAGACGTGGTTTGTAGTACTATAAAATTCTTTTGTGGAGCATCTATGAAAGTCTTGTAATATGACTTTATTAAAAAAAAAAAAAAAAAAAACCTGTGTGTTGTGTCTGAGTTTGAAAGGCTAGTAGATGAAACTACCATAACATTATAGCTCCAAAAAAGTCAACAACTGAAAAAGTCAAGAAAATATAGGAAGTTGGACTTTCCTATTTTAAAAAAAAGGATGATATAAAATCACTTTAGGGAAAGCAACTATCCCTTTGAGTTCTCATCTTTCAACCAAGTGGGTGGAAACTTTGATACGCGTTTACTCACTTGTTTTTCTTACATGTCAATTTTTCTTCATTTTTTTCCTCAAAAAGCTAAGTGCTACCTTAATAATAACAATAAATTATATTTTTTAAAACCTGAGTGCTGAGATATAATTACCAATTTCAATTTAGTTGGATTTAGAAAATCAAAAAGTAACTTGAATATGTCTTGGGGCCTAATCAAGAACTCCATGTCCCTTCCCCCTGCAGGAGCTACGCAAACCTCTCCACCTCACACTAGCTCCGTGGCACAGCTTCCATGTGCACCTAGGACCTTGCTCTACCCTACACATCCCACTGGTATCCCAAACTATCCACTTCCTCCTGCACGGACCCCGAGTGCTCCCCACCTCTTCCACTTCAAAGTTTCCATATACAGAGGTAGGTGGGAGAAAGACTACCCCTTGGCCAAATCTGGACTCCGTCCACTACTCACAAAGAAGCAATCCGAATGATTAAGATATTGTAATTCTAGTATCATGCATTGGGCTGGTATCATCTGTTTCCTATTAGGCTCAATGTTCTTTTCAATAGACTACTTTGTTTCACACTGACAGTCATTTTTCACCCTGCAGGGCAGAATTTCAAAGCCAAGAATCATGTATTACACAGTAAACAAACAAAATTAGACTCAAAATTGCCTTTTTTGATTTTGATATATTAATCAACTCTTCAGGAAAGCTTCTAAACATTTTCAATTACATCAAAAACAGGCTGGTAACATTTCCAACTTCAAAAAAAAAATCAGACTTAGTTAAAGGTTTGTTTTCTGTTCCACTGATACTCTACATAACATATTTGCAACTGTTTCTGTTTCAGGACAGATTGATTAATAGCATCAGTTCTAAAATCCCAGCATGTCCACAGGGAGAGGGAAAAAACTGTATTTCCATCTGTGATCTTCATTAACTAAGGCAGAACTATCTATTTGGGCTCTTTTGTTTCTCCCTCCAGCTACAGCCTTGAGTCCTTGCATAACTCTGACACCATGGAGCTCAAAGCTGCCATGAAGTGCTCTCTGGAAACAGGTGTGCACTCTAGAGAAAGAAGACAAAGAGATATGCAAAGAGCAGGAGCCCATGAGAAGGAGAAGTCTTGACACCCAAAGACTCTACCTCCCTCCTATGCTTTGCACTTTACTTGAGCAGGAAACTTGCAGATGAACTAAAAATGGAAAAGAAAAAAAGCTGAAAAGCAAAACAGGAAGCAGTGCCTGTGGCTCACAAGGAATGTACAAAAAGAAAGTATGTATAGGATTATGTACTTAACAGATTGGATTTATAGAAGCTAAAGTGCTTAGATCATGTCTAGGGTAACATTCTTTGAGTGAAATCATAGGAAGAATACTACCAACACAACTAAAATGTTGATGTATCCTTCCTTAATGAAACAGCCTCAGACTATGCCTACTCTTGGTTCTTTTAGCCTTTAAAAAAAAAAACTGTCATATCTACTAGTTAAAACTGGGTACTTGCCAGAATTTATAGAATTCTGGGAGTTTGCAGTGTATGTCATGTGCAAGATACTAAAAGAATTAGAATATAGATCTGTTAGCTCAACGAGGTTACAAGTTGTGGAAGAATCTAGACAAAAACACTTGAAACATATTTAAAGAATACTCTGATGTGGTGTGTTATATAATTAGATGGGGCCGTATGTGTCACTACATTGGAATTATACCTCTTAATAGAATGAAGCAAAATTGGAATGTGTCTCACAATGGAAGGGCTTCTCTGAGAAGATAGAGGAGGCTAGGGGTTGAGTGTGTCCCCTAGGGGTTCAGATAGTGACCCCTACTGTAGTGATGTTGACAGGTGGTGGACCCTGTACGATACAGAGCCTAGTGAGAAGCTCTTAGGTCATTGGGGGCCTATCCCGCCTCCCTACCAAAGGGCTCAGAGTAGCTCTCTGAGCTCCTGACAGTAGGTTCTTAAGAGCGTAAGTCAAACCTCAGCATTGCTCGGGATTCCTGTCTGGCAATGTGACCTCTTCTTCCCAGCAATGTTCCTACCCCTGTGACATCATTCACCATGGGATCCTTGCCAGAACAGATCTTGTGCTACATCTATACCTTTGAATCAACAGAACTAGAATTTGAATGAAGGCCTTTTGCTTTACAAACTTAGCCTGTCTCTGGCGGTTTTGCTATAATAATTTTTTAAAGAGATTAATATGGAGGACTGACCAATTGAGCACAGCCCTTCCATTTCTCTCTCTCACACACACACACAATTTACACAATTTTCATGGTCCTCCTTAACACAAATACGGTAGACAAATTTTCAAAAAGACTTTACCTCTGCAAAATATACAGGAGCAAATAAGCTTATGGAGCTCAATAATGATAACTAACCGTTCTCCTGTGAATATTCATTATTCTTATCTCCCAAAGGTGCTAGTAATTCAAATCTCAGGCTGTGGCTTCATGGATACCAGTAAAGACAGAATGTTACCACCTGTTCTAGGATTTTCCAAAATACCTCTCCTCTACAGCATAAATTCTAATTCCTTCCTTATATCATGATGGAGAAATTTCAGTATGTCAAAAAGTACCCATAAAAGGACTGGCATGCTTCTTATTTATCAAATGCAATGCTAAACAACAGCCTAATTTTATTCATGCTGCTTCAAATATTCTGCCAGAAGGCAGGGAATTTTAGTCATCCAAAGCTAGTATTGCTCAGTTAGAGAGTAAAACAGAGAGAGGAGGGAATTTTCTAATGGTAAGTTCCTACTCAGAACTAGTTAGAGAAGGATTCCCCAGTAAGTAGTCCAGAGGAAGGTTTTATATTTCTATGGGCAGAAACTGAAAACACATAGTAACATGCAGTCGCACCTTACACAAGACAGGAAAGCAACTTACTTTCTCCCCAGTCTCTTCTATTTAAAAAAAAATGCTAGGGCTGGGAATGTGGCTTAGTGGTAGAGTGCTTGCCTTGCGTGCATGAAGCCCTGGGTTCGATTACTCAGCACCACATATACACAGAAAAATCTAGAAGTGGTGCTGTGGCTCAAGTGGTAGAGTGCTAGCCTTGAGCAAAAAGAAGCCAGGGACAGTGCTCAGGCCCTGAGTCCAAGCCCCAGGACTGGCAAATAAATAAATAAATAAATTTTAAAATGCTAGCAAGAAGGCATTCTAAATGAGCACACTTTAAGCAGGTAATCTTACAAACAGGTGCACCATACATATCCACAGACAGTGGTATGTCAGTATTTCCTGTTTCCTTTCTCAATGTAGAAATATAGCAGGGTATCCACCATGAAAGAGCATAGTTTTGTACCTAGATTAAGAACAACAATTATGAGCCAGGTGCCGCTGACTCATACCTGTAATCCTAGCTACCAGGAGGCTGAGATCTGAGGATCACAGTTCAAAGCCAGCCTGGGCAAGAAAGTCCATGAGATACTTATCTCCAATTAACCACCAGAAACCTTAAAGTGGTGCAGTGACTCAAAGTTGTAGAGCTCTAGCCTTGAGCAAAAGAGCTCAGGCACAGTGCGAGGCCCTGAGTTCAAGCCCACAGTCAACAACAACAAAAAGAACAACAATCGGGGCTGGGAATATAGCCTAGTGGCAAGAGTGCCTGCCTCAGATACACGAGGCCCTAGGTTCGATTCCCCAGCACCACATATACAGAAAACGGCCAGAAGCGGCGCTGTGACTCAAGTGGCAGAGTGCTAGCCTTGAGCGGGAAGAAGCCAGGGACAGTGCTCAGGCCCTGAGTCCAAGGCCCAGGACTGGCCAAAAAAAGAACAACAATCACATTCTACTAATCTATAAGGAGAAGGAAGAGGAGGAAAAGGAGGAGGCAGAAAAAAAAAAAAATCACAACCTGGGGACTTCCCAAAAGTCTTTTTTTTTTTTTTTTGTCAAGGTGATTTACAGAGGGGTTACAGTTACATACATTAGGTAGTGAGTACATTTCTTTTTTTTTTTTTTTGGCCAGTCCTGGGCCTTGGACTCAGGGCCTGAGCACTGTCCCTGGCTTCTTCCCGCTCAAGGCTAGCACTCTGCCACTTGAGCCACAGCGCCGCTTCTGGCCGTTTTCTGTATATGTGGTACTGGGGAATCGAACCTAGGGCCTCGTGTATCCGAGGCAGGCACTCTTGCCACTAGGCTATATCCCCAGCCCCGTGAGTACATTTCTTGTGAAACTTGTTACCTCTTCCTTCATTTTTCTCCCACCTCCCCTCTTCCCCCACCCCCCCCCAAGTTGTACAGTTGGTTTTCAGCATATTGTCTTGTAAGCATTGCTGTTGTATTGGTTCGCCTTTTACCCTTTGTCTCACCAGTTTGATGTTCCCCTTCCCTTCCTTAATTCAGATAAACGTATATATAATACCCAAGGTAGCAAAATCAAATATAGTAACAACAGGAGCTAAACTTGAGGGAAGAAAAACAAAAGAAAAAGGCATAATTTCACACAGTACATGGAAAATAACAACACTGATGAACCAGTTACTTCCATAACTTGGAGTTCATTTCGCTTAGCATCATCTTATGTGATCATATGTACACAGCTATTGAACTATTGTGATCATCTGTTAGGGCTCTCCTAAGCATTTACTAATTATTACCAATGAGGAAAACCAGAGTCTATGCTTCTTTGGGTCGGGCTTACTTCACTTAGTATGATTTTTTTCCAAGTCTTCCCATTTCCTTTCTGATAGAAGTATAGAATTCCATTGTGTATATATACCACAATTTCCATTAATCTACTGAGGGGCATCTGGGTTGATTCCATATTTTAGCTATGGTAAATAGTGCAGCAATGAATGTGGTAGCTGGTTGCTTTATGGTCTTTATGGTATGGTCTTGCTTGTGATCCCCAAAGGTCTTTCTTAACAGGCCTCATTTGTTCAGTTCACCTCCTGTTTGCTTTGCCTGACAAAAATTCAGGACTGCATCATGTCACCCTTACGTGAAACCTCAACCCAGCTTAAGGCCTGAGGATGAATCATTTCCTAACATCACAGCATGTAAAGAAAAATTACATAGTAAAAAGTGATACTATTCTGTTATTAACCATATATGACAAGGACATGTGAAGGATGGTGGCCATAGTGACTTAATCAGGAATGAAAATAACTGAAGAACATTTTCTAAGGGCTGCAAGACTTCCCTATACATCCGATAATTATGCAACTGCATTTACATTTAAAAGCTCTTGTAAACTGTTACCCTGGTGATTCACACAAATCAATTAACATCTATGTCTAATAATTATCCAGCAGAAAGATATAACATATGTTAAATATATGTCAAATTAATTTTTGTTTCATTTAACACAACAATCTCCATGCACATATGTTCAGTCTTCTTAATCTACAGCTGCTATTGCATGAGTCTAGGCTCAAGACTTCAAAAAGAATGGAAAGTTAATTTTAAGACATCTAAATTAAAGAAAATTGACATTTGTTAGGAAAACACCAACTCAGAGGAGATGGTGAGGGTCAGTCCCTTCACTGACAGATGCAATCTCCTGTTTGAGTTGACCTCCTTTGGGCTGACCTCCTTTGCCCCATAGTGACAGTACCAAAGAGCTTAAGATTGGGAAAAGCTACTGCAATGAAAAGGGACCCTACGGGACTATAGATCTTATAATTTGATATGTACAAGAGTGTACCCAAAACGTTAACTCAAGAATAAGAATTTGTAACTGGTTAATACAAATTTAAATCCTTATAAATCTCAAGAGAGTGGTAAAAGAGCTGAGATTTTCAGACCAGCTCATTCCAGCAACTATGATTTTAGGAAAACAAAGAAATAATCATGATTAAATGATTTTGGATCGTATCAGCATGTTTTCTGTTAAGAACAGGAAAAGACCAACTCAAATTAGCTTAAGCAATGACTTTTGTTATGTCACAAACAGGAAGCCTAGAGATGCAGTGGATCCAGGGGTGAGCTTACTTCATAATTCACCAGAAACAACAGAATCTCAGGTTTCATCCCCGTGTATGAAGCTAGTTCTTTTCATCATCCAAAGACAGACTCTACAATTCCAGGCACCACATGAAGATGACAAAGATGGCAGAAGTGTTTCCTACTGATGTAAACTTAACATGAAAGAACCTTTCCCCATCCATGTTCCCCATCACTACTAATGACCTCTTTGGTCAAAACTGTCTCACAGGGCTGGGGATATGGCCTAGTGGCAAGAGTGCCTGCCTCATATACATGAGGTCCTGGGTTCGATTCCCCAGCACCACATATACAGAAAATGGCCAGAAGTGGCGCTGTGGCTCAAGTGGTAGAGTGCTAGCCTTGAGCAAAAAGAAGCCAGGGACAGTGCTCAGGCCCTGAGTCCAAGCCCCAGGACTGGCAAAAAAAACTGTCTCACAAACCCATGTCTAAATCAATCACTAGAAAGGTTATAGATCTGGAATGCATGACTTAGACAATTCAGTATTCGCTAACATTTGAGACTGAAGGAAATACCTATTTCCCCTAAAACATATAACTGACCAATATTTGAGAAATTTAACATTCTAGCCAGATGGGTGAGAGTGCCGGTGGAATAAGCAGACTTAAGAGTCTGCCATGTATGCCTAATAAGAATAGAAATAAAGCTTAACTCATTAGATCATGACTCAATCCATAGAGCGGACACTAACAGCTTAACAGGTGGGCAGTGCCATTAGCCACGGCTGACATCGCAATGTGTCTTCATAGAGACCCAAAAGGCTGTGAATCTCTCTCTAAGAGGTAGTGCATGATTATAATTGAAGCACAAATCATTATTAAATCCATATCACCTACATGGACCCAGAATAGATATTTCCTGTTTTATTGAAAAATCAAGGGTTCTCTTTACTGGAAAATTGAGTTCCATTGGGTTTCCAGGAACAGTTTCACATTCCAGTTGTACATTTGTCATAGTTTATATTTGGTTAATTGGGACAAACTTACCTAATAAGCTATTTAAATGGTCCACTGCTTATGAAAATTAGGAATAGAATCATGCCTATGTTAAAAAGCAATGTATTAGCTAAGATACTATATTACTTTTTCATCTATTCATATGAATGGTTTCATTTTTCATCTCACTGTAATTCTTCATTTATTTTTTCAGTATATTTTTGTTGTTATTGTAAAGGTAATATACAGAGGGGTTACAGTTACATAAGTTAAGTAATGAGTACATTTCATATATATTGCACATATTTATGTACATACTGTGCATACATACACAGTATATGTATTTGTGTGTATATATACATTTATATATAAATGCACTCCTATCTATATGAACAGTATCGCCTCTTCCATCCTTTCTCCCAGTTTTTCCCTCCCGACTCCCCTTCCCCACAAAGTGTATACTTCATTTCCAACCTAGTGTCTAGTGAGTATCACTGCTGTGTTTGTTTACTCTTCGTCCCAGCATTTCTGTGCTCCCCCTGAGCCTCCTCAAAACAGAAAAACTTACATGCAAAACAAAATGTACAGAAATCAAAAATAGTGATAAAGGAGAAAACAAAAGGCAAAGTAGCAAAAAACTTCATTTCAGTTTATTGGAGTCCATTTCAATAAGCATCATTTTATTTGATCATATGCATAACTATTTGATCATAACTATTGAGCATCTGTGATCCTCTCCTAAAAATATCCCCCCCCACTTTGGTCTCACTGTGTGAACGTTTAGAGTCCTGTATAATTTATCGTTTGCAACTATTGTCTTTTCCAACTTTTGTCTTTTACCATCCAGTGTATTTACTTGTAGATTTATAGGCACATTCTAGTTACCACAAATAAGAGAAAATATGCCACTTATTTTCTTTGATCTGGCTTACATCACGTAATATAATTTTTCCAAGTCTTACAAATGGTGCAATATCACTCTTTCTGATAGAAGCATAGAATTCCATTGTGTATATATACCACATTTTCTTTATCCATATCCTAGCTATGGTAAACAATGCTGCAATGAATTTGGTTGAGCTGATAGCTTTGGTGTGACTTTGTTACATGACTATCTCCCACATAAAATAATGGCTAATATTATATTGGGTAAATGTGCATTCTTTTCTAAAATATATAATCAATTCTAATGAGAAATAATGCCACTGAAACATCTCCCTGTTTATGGGATGTCAGGAAAGTCACTATGATACAACTATAACTAAAAGATAGGAGATAAATTCCAGTAACATCTGGTAAATATTCACAATATACCAGGATTCTGGCTCACTAGAATTCATTTATTAAATCTTCACAATAAACCTGTAAACTGTAAATTATACACTATGTTTATCCCCTTTTTCAGTTGGAAACTGGAGCATAAAGAGGTTAAAAAACTTCTACAAGGTCATCCAGTTAATAAGTGGCAGGGGCAGGATTCAAACACTGTAACAAAGCACTCAACCATTATGCAACACTGCTTCTAGCACTGCAATTGTCACTAATAATTTACATTTGTTGAGACCTCAGTTTCCTAACAAGTTAAGTAAATAATTAAGTAAAGGTAGTGAAGAATATTTCCACCCCAAACATGTACAGTGTCATGATATCTGTGACACTTACAGACATTCTCCTCTGCCAAATGTGTCATATTATACTACATATACTTTTATCACACTACTAAACCCCATATCTAGACTTTCTAGTAACTTCTTCAAGGGGATCCAGAAGACAGAATAACTATATTCCCAAGACAGCATGTAAGTCACAAGAAAAATGTATCTCCTTGGAGGAATAAAGTTACTTTATCACACCTAAATTCACCAGGTGCCCCCAGACACTGGTAGGAGGCCTATCTAGAAGGCAGAGTTGAATTTCCTCTAGCCCCTGAATTAATGAAAGATCTTTCAAAGCATGCTACAATACTAGATGCCTTAAAGCAGCAAGAATTTCTTTCTCCTTCCAAGAAAAGATTCTCCTCCATCAGGGCCTCCTAACTCTAGAGGACCTAGAATTGAATTATTTTTAAGCTAGCTCACATAAATACATGAAAGATTTCTCAATATATCCTCTTTGATGTCACCAATCATAGTAACACAAAGCAGATACATACATTTGCAGAAGAATTAACAGTATGTGGTATATGGACACTGTGAACTAACTCCCCACTACAGTAGCTTACCATTGGACTTGTCTTCAAGAACAAACTGTAAATCTAAAGGGGTTAAATCTGGAGGCTTGGCTGTACAGTACCTTTCTGAGGTCAGTGGACCAGTACATCCTCCTGCACTTTTTCACTGTGTGTAAAGAGGGACATCAAGTGGTCTAAGTTCTACAAATTCTTAGGATTTTTGTTTTGTTTTGTTTTGTTCTGTCCTATTTTGTTTTGTCAGTCCTGGGGCTTGAACTCTGGGCCTGGTCACTGTCCCTGAGCTTCTTTTTGCTCAAGGCTAACACTGTACCTGAGCCTCTGGGCCATTTCCCGTTTTTCTGAGTGGTTTATTGGAGATAAACATCTCACTGATTTTCCTGCCTGGGCTGGCTTCAAACTGTGATCCTCAGATCTGAGTCGTTAAGATGGCAGGGATGAGCTACCAGCACCCAGCTTAGAAATTCTTGTTTTGATGGAGCAAAGTTTTCTCCACCCAGCTCTAACAACCACCAGTGAGATGGATAGAGCAGTGGCATGCAAAGATAGAAATATCTTCTTAAGTAATCACAAAGATACTTTCTGCACATTTCTGGTAAGAATGTATTTTCTTTGCTGTATAGACAGTTTTATTTGGGGGCCCATAGCAATACCTCAATTATTTTTCCAATAGATAAGGAAAATAATAGCATTGTGAATACTAAAATAATTCATGTGCTATAGTATGTGTCCATGGGTGTATTGTCTTACAGATTAATTTGATTTCTTATATAACCTAATAAAGTTAATTTGTTATTCCTAAATAATGAAATGTCACCAAAAAGCTCACAGTATTTTGGCTGCTAAGGTCCAGTGGAAAAGAAGTGTGCTATAGTTTGCACTAACCCATAACAACTTGTTGAAAGATACAACATCAAGTTTCTTTCAAATGAAAATCCTGGGCACTTCTATTCCCATATACTTTCTTTGTCTTGTATTTCTGGATAGATAAATTACAGAGAACTTTATCACATTTTCCACCAAGAAAAAAGGTTAAGTATCTGGAGAACAATACAGAAAGCCACTGATGACAAGGACCATCTGCCTGTCATTTAAATGCTTCCTAATTCAGAAAAGTCATATTCTTTTGAGGTTATTTCTCCTTTTATTCCTTCACAGCAGTCATATTCTAGAGCAGGGGGGAAATATAGGAGGAATTATTACTCTGTCTTGCCTGAGCTACTAAGTTTATATTAAAACCAAACCAAAGCAAAATGGAAATCCAGCAACCAAGGACTCATACAAGCCTGAACCAATGGAAATCATTCTGTACTGAAAAAGACCTTCGGAACTCAATGGGGAGAATGACTAGTGAGTAGGGTGAGGAGCTTGAGCAGGGATGTCCTCCAGATCAGGACCAAGCCAGGATCCGCTTCTCAAACTTCTACCTACTTAACTATGTTAGTTCAAGTTTCTTAATACGTTGAATGGGAATGATGACAACGACCCCCTCAAGGAGTCACAGTGAGAAATCAACACATTGCTAGTACTTATCAGAGCACCTGGCACACAGCAACACTTGGTGAGTACCAACTGGTGAACTTATTAACCCAGAAAGATCACCCACCTGGGACAGCACCTGGCTGACCTGAGAATGTGTCTCATTCCACATGGTAATATAATTTATTTACGGTATTACTTTCATGAATTCTCTTTGAAGACAAGTTAGCTCCAAAATTAATTATTTTTTAAACAAAAAATACTGAATAACAGGCTAAGTATGTGAGGGCATGCCTCCTCCCAATACCAATTATAATCATCCCTAGCTTTAAAGTAACCACTGTTTTTAGTTTGAAGTATATGCTGTTAACCCTTTTAACCCTGTTAAACCCTTTTAAACAGAGATGTAGTTATTAAGAATTTTTAAAATAAAAATTAAACCTTATAAAAATTATTCTATTAGTTGCTCTTCCATTTAACACATTCTTTATATCTTTAGGGTCTGTTAGCATATATATATAGACACACATATATCATGCTTTTTATATAATATTAAATGTTAACTGATAAAGGGGTAAGCATTAGCTAAAGCAAATGAGAACATTAAATGCTTTTATCACTATTGAGCTGCTAAGTGCGATGATGGCATTGTGATTATGTTTTTCAGTTACAACCTTTCAGAAATATTACAGGTCTATTCTATGTTGCCAAGGATTAGCTTCAACTAGGAAGTGGGACAGAGAAAAGGAAACCAGGAGACATAAATAACACAAGGTTAGCCACTGATTGATAATTAAGCTGCCTGATTAGTAAAATGGGATTAATTAGACTATTCTCTTCAATTTACTTTTGGCTATCTTTCAAATTTTCTGTAGTAAAAATTAACATTTTTCTCTTCTTAAAATGTATCCAGTGAATGCCATACCATCACACCTCTAAATCACAGCAATTAATTTCTGACTGATTAGATAATAATTTAATCATCAACACACATCATTTGTGACACCTTTCCCCTAAGCAATACAAACACAAAAACAAAACTTAAGCTTCCCTATAGTTTAGATGATGCTTAAAAATCTAAACACAGTAACCAGCCCAGAAGACAAGTTCACCAATGTTATGCAAGCTGTTTATTGACAAGTGTAAATTCTACACTATTATAATTATTGCTTTTCAGTTGCTGAAGAAATGGTTTCCTCCTTCTATTTGGAATTATTGTGGCTGTTGGAAAACAGCAGTCTAGCAGTTCCTTTGTCTATGTATGGTCAAGAAATCATAATCATAAAGGACAGGCTTGGCAGCACATGCACACTCACGGGCACGTGCATGCATACACACACACACACACACACACACACACACACAAATACAAACACACAAAGCATCGAGGTGTGGCTCAACTGGTAGAATGTTGTCCTAGTCCCCCAACTTCAGTTCCCAGAGGCTCTACATTTCACCATGGGTTTCAGTCCTGGCTAGAATTGGGATCTTGTTTGGATCGTTAGTTCCCTGTTTCCAACCTTTTTAATCACACAACTTCTTGTATTACTCCTCTTAAGCAGTGTACTCTATAAAAATGTAACCTAGGAACATCTTTTTTGTTCTGTATTCATTCAACAAACATACTGTGCACCAAGGAAGTAGAAAGAAATTTTAACAGGTCATCATAGAACAAAAGTTTATTAAAGTTGTTTTTAACTTTGGCTACAAGATTGAGTACTTCTTTCTACCAGGTTTTGTTTTTTTAAAGAATGGCAAGGATGCAAACTTCGCCCAGAGTTAAGAATCATCTCAAGTTCTCTTTATGCTAAACTCAAGCCTTCTTTCTAAGGGAGAGCATCCAGTCATTGACTTCACAAGTATTATCAAGTTCATAGATGGTTCTTGGGCTGACCAGAATTTCTGACTAGGCAGTCACTGCTGAATTTTCTGGAGCTGCAGCTATGAATAAAACCATGCCCATATCCCTGCTTTAGAGTGCAATAAAATATTCTGGATACAAGAAATCATAAAGGTAATGTTGAGTGTTTTGTTCACCCAGATAGACACATATAACCTAGAGCCCTGACCAAAACTATGCCATGCCTAAACAAATAGAAAGTCTTTGCTATGTCACTGGGAATCATTTTTGAGTCTCTATGTTTTGTTCTATGTATACCTCAACTGTTGCAAGCAGGCGATCAATCCCTTTGATATCTCTTGCTACTGGGGTGGAGAAGGAGTCTAGGGCACTAAGGGAAAACTGCCTGATTTCAACAATTCTTCCTGGTTGTTGTTAAAAAAAAAAAAAAAAAAAACCTGCTTACCTCAGGTAAGAGAAAGATGGAAGAGACGAAGGTCCAGTGAGACACAGATCTGAAAGGCAAAGGAGAGGATGAGTGGTACACCTAGAGATACAAGATGCTAATCCCTCGTTCGAAATTCCTGAATCCAAACAGACTGAAAGTAGCAGAGGAGCAAGATCTAAAAGGAACAGAATGGATGGACAATACATATCCCTGTATTATCCTGTGAGATCCAATCATCAAAGACCAAAAGGATCTTCATCTATTCTTTGGCACATGATCCTGAACCTTTGTACAATGTTTGGGATTGGAAAACTCTAATGTTCATATTTTGTTTCTATTAGCCCAGAGATACAATGAGGTCTTAGACTTGGGTTTGAGTGGATTTAAGGAAAAGGAAAATATGTAATAGAGCTGAGTTTGTAGTAGGTAATTCATTCAAAGCTATCTCATTAAGAATCAGCCATTCATGTTTGGTGTAAGTGAACTGAACACCTCCGTGGGGGGGGGAGGGAAAGGGGGAGGAGGGAGGGGGTATGAGGGACAAGGTAACAAACTGTACAAGAAATGTATCCAGTGCCTAACGTATGAAACTGTAACCTTTCTGTACATCCGTTTGATAATAAAAATTTGGAAAAAAAAAAAAAAGAATCAGCCATTCCAATAAGTGGCTATAATAGCAACCTAGTTCCAGCTATAATAACCACGTTCCACATCTGTACAGCTTGACACATTTAACACAGTGTTTTCACATGTGATTTCATTTGATTTTCCTAGAGGTTCCTAGGGTTCCGTGGCTCTTGGGCTTAGATTTTCTCGCAGATACCTACTGGCTAGTTGGCTGTCTCCTTTGTGTGTTTTCCCTCTCCCTTTCTCCTTTCCTCCCTTCCTTCCTCCCCCCCACCCCACCCCCACCTCAGATTCTCAGCATAGTATGATCTCCAGGAGTTTAAGCTAGGAGAGTAATATATATAGTCTGGGAGAGTGGGGGTTTGCTTCTAGCTATTTTAAAGTTGTAGCACGGGGGGGGGGGGGCGGGGGGGGAGGGAATCTACAAAAGGCTAAAGCATGTGTATAAAACCAACGACAAATGATAAATTCAAATATATGAATGTCCTTGTAAGTAAAAGATGGAACTTTTGTTTTTGAGGTGGTGAGATTCCTGTGGAGTAGTGGAGGGCTACAAGTGGGTAGGGCCACTGCACTTGACTGGGTACAAAGCCTCTGCCCCCTCCTTTTGATCACTGGCTTTGACTTCAATAGCCTGCCCTGGCCTCTTCTGTGAGCAAGAACTAGTAGATAAAAAGAGGAGTGTTTGGTATCTCCAGTCTTCGGACTGGTAAACATAAAAATACCTTCTTCTTGAAGAAAGCAAACAACCTCAGCTATGGCTTGATTTCTACAACCACCACATGCTCCCCTTAACATTTCATTTCCAGGTGTTGTTCCTAAGAACTTGCTCCTCTCCCGAATGTCTTCCAGGTTTACACTTGGTGGCTTCATTTGCAAGAACTGGTGATTTTTTTTTTTAATTCTTGATCATCTCTATAGCAACTGGCTTCTTTAAAAACTCACAAATCCAAAGATACATCTCTTTCGACTGAACAGAACATTCTGAACAGAACTGGGGCAGGAAAAATAAAGTGGCCCTTTGGTTTTTCTTTTTTCCTTTAGGAAAAAAAAAAGTGTCAATCCAATTGGAACCAAATCTGCTGGGGTCATTGAGGCTTGTAAGTTATTAAAGGGTGTGTATAATTCTAAAACATACTCCTACCCATCTTAAGTAAGTTTTTCACTTATTCAACACACATTCATTATAAATATTCAGAACGGTGTTTGAAGCTCTGACTCAGATTAAGTATCATACTCTGAAATTGCCCCCTGCACTTGCCATCATGGTTGGTAACAATAGATGTGCAATTAAACACTGAAACTGTAAGAACAGCCCTATCATCAGTTTCAGTTGATGTAAGAGGAAGGAAATTTGAATTGGACCTTAAGAGGTAGGTAGGATTTGAAAAGCTGAATTGAAAACACTACTCTAGGCATTATTCCAGAAAGAGAAAGAAGTATGAATATTTATGTACAGGTTAAATCTGGAATGCTTAGAGAAATAATGAGTAGATTGGTTTGGCTAGAGGAGAGTAAATTAAGATATAGAAGACAGGGCTTATAAACTGTAAGATAAGACTAGAAGGGAGAAATAAAGCCTTGACCACCAAGCCTTGACCTTGGTTTGGAATTTATCTCATAGGTGATAGGACTGACTAGTTAAAACACAAGTTAGTATTTTAAAAAGTGGGAAGAGTAATATATCAATCCTTAAGATGGCTTGAGAGTCAGAAAATATACCTGCTTTCAGTTGTTTTTCCTTCTGTTTTCCCACTCTACGTTCAATCAGTGATCTTTAAAATGACACAGTTCAATTGTACAATTTTAAAATGTTGTCATTTTCCTGTTTACAACAGCTCAATAGCTTCACGGTGAGTTTCAAATAAAATCCTAGCAATCTTAACTCACTGCCTTTAGGCTAGGGTCTTACCTTGCCTCTCCAGACTTGTCACTTACACAATAAGCATCATTGAAACCCCTTTCCATGCATCTGAAACATTCTTCACTCCCTCCAGCTCCTTCTCTTTGTTATCAGGCAAACTCATAACTCATCTTGAAGTCTCCACTTACATGTCACTTCCTCAAGCAAAGCTCTCTAAGCTCTAAAAATATAGATTCGGTTTCCTGCTACAACTCTCTTCTTAGGAGCTATAGTCCTATCTATGGCATATACTCCGGGGAGTAGTTTCCTCAACACTTACCTACAGTCAAGGAATATAATACTAAAATATATTTGGCAAAGAAAATAAAAGTCAGAAGACAGAAAAAAAGATGGAATTGGCAGACAGTAACGATTTAGGCATAAATTCAGGGATACAAACAATAAAAATGATTTGGGACACATTAAAAAGGAAATTAAATGGAATGTTAACAAGCCTTAATTCTGAGTTCACACATAAGGTCATTTCTAGCACCAATGCTCTGATTTAGCCAGGAGATCTATATACAAGTAATTGACAAGACTTCTTAAGTAACTTAGGAACAAAAGTGATGTATTAAGGTTTTAGGCTGGAAATACAATTTGGGTAGACCAGGTACAAGTAAGTATTAAATACATGCTTAATGAATAAAACAGGGAAGTAGGAAGAGGGAGAAAAAATATTTCATATTAGATGAGTTTCCAAAATGACATGCCAATAATTCAGTCTCCTTGAACTGCCTCAACACAACTTGCTTCTTTCCTGTCTTCTGTGTCTATCTGTCCTTGGTATGGCTGCATTGTCTATTATAATGATCATCTCTTATTTGAGGAATAGCATGATTTCCCTTGAAAGAATTAACTTCCCCACTACGTAGACATATTAGGACTATAAACAAGTCTTGCTCTAAGGTAAAACAGATACTCTCCCCTGACTTTAAAAACCCGAGTGCCCTAAAAACAGAGAAAACCTTTGTGTTCCTCCATTCTGGCAATGGCATTAAGTTCATTCCTGCTTCCTAGATCCCTGGGCTGTCCTGGCTTTTGTCTTTTTAACTTAACCTTATTCTCAAGCCTTCTCATCAATTCTACAAACTATCCAGCTTCCCTCTACTATAGTTTAGGAAGTCATTTCAACACTCTGTACTTGCAAATAAACAAGTCAACAAAAGCTGATGCCTATTACAGCAGCACCACTGTCTCATGCATAAGTGTTCATTCCTCTGCTCACTCCAGACTCTTCTACTCTAGCTTCTGTATTACAAACGCAGGCATAGCCACTTCAGCTATTAAATCAGTGATATTAGGAAGAAAAGGAAAGGAATGCAAGCAACACGTTTAAAATTTTCTAGCAAACACATTAAAAAAAACTGAACAGATGACATTTTCATAATGTTTTATTTCAACCAATATATCCAAACTCATGTTGTTTCAACATGTAATCAATATGAAAAAGCGGAGTTATTTCACTGCTTTTTCGGACTAAGTCTTTGAGATATAGTACACATTTGACACTGAACAGTACATCCAGATGCTGAATTTTCAAAGATTAAAGTGAAATGTAGTCCTTCCAAAACAATAAAGCTGTGAATACAGAAAAGCTTACTTTTAAATGTTCACTTGGTCAAAACTAAAATAGGCATTTTCTTAGCTGAACTAGTCAAATTTCATGTGCTCAGCAGCTTCCTATGACCAGCATCAACCACAGTGTGCTGCCACAAGAGTAGAGTTGGAGACTTATGTTTGATGGATCCAGCAGTTGACAGGAAGTGGAGGCTCTCACATTTCTAGTAAGTTCTATTGTGAAATAAATTAGCATTGTATGAAGATGTATTCAAAGTATTCCTTCCTCAAAAACAATGTTTCCTTGGCTTTGTAACTAGGACAGGCTAATGCATTAAGCATGACAACTATTTTGTATCCTATAATTCAGTAAGCATCAAAAAATTAAGTTTATCCTACCTGTCAAGGAACTTTTAAGTCCAAAGTTATTAACACTTCTTAAATCACTTTTCACTTATTACAGAGGAAGAAAGAAACTCAGGGGGTTCACTGCAAGAATTTTCACTGTTTAGTAAAAATACCAAATTTTGAGTGACAGGCTGAAGAATTTGGCCTTTATGTCTCAAACAATAACAGCAATTGTGAACTGGAGAGTAAAAAGAGTGACATGTTAACAGCAGTCATTCAGGAAAACACATAGGCCCTTATTTCCTCCACAAATACTGTTTTCCTCTTCCTAAATAAATTAACAAGATTTAGATCCTTCAAGATCTAATTCATTGAGTTTCTAGTTTCCTGGATGCAGACTGAATATGCTTCACCTCCCCTCTCACAGTACTTCTTTAAAAGTCCCAAGTAATATAAATTCAGAGACGGGAGAATAGTGGTTTCAAGGGCTCAAAGTTACTGTATCAGTTCTGTAAGAGGAACAGTGCAGTGGGTCACTGGCTGTGTTGGTGGCACAGCAGTTGAGAAAGACTGGGAGGACTTTCTCTAGGCTTGACTCCATTTACTTCAGACCTCAGCTTCAATGTCACACCATTCAAGGAGACTCATTTCCAGGCCAGGGTGGCTTGTAACCTTGCTGCACTACCATTCATGAGCTTCATACAAGGACTCTGTCTTATTCTCATTTCAGAAACTTTCAACTAACTTCATAGATTAGGATTCTTCTCAACCTGCAAGCCGGCCTCATATTTAATGTAACTCTAAAGGTCACTCTATCACACCTCTTTCTTTCTTACATGGCACTCACCAGTTATTTGGGTTTCGGTTTTTCAGGGTTTTTTGTTGTGATATATTGGACATCAGAATGGGTGGTGATGTTTTTATGCATGTTTTATTCTATTGTGTCACATAGTTGATTCTGAATGAACTTCTTTAACCACTTAGAACATCGTCTTTATTTACTCCACTGAGATAATCAACAATTTTTAACAGCCAAAAATTTGAAAATTAACACAAAATTCAGCAGATTCTTTTCCTCCTCTGGATCTCAGGATTCCTAGTATTAGACAGCAATACTGTTCACTTGTTTGTGTGGGGGTTTTTGTTGTGGTTATATTTGCTTTGTGCTGGTCTGGGCTTGAACTCAGAGTCTTGGCCTTGTCCCTAATAAGTTTCTTTTGCTCAAGGCTAGCAGCACTTTACCACTTGATCCACAGCTCTACTTTTCGCTTTATTTTTCGTTGTTTATTGAAAAGTCTCGGTGGACTTCCCTGTCCGGGATGGCTTCCAACCATGATCCTCAACTCAAATCTCAGCCTTCTGAGTAGCTGGGATTATGGTGTGAGCCACCAGCACCAGGAGTCTGGAAGACTAAGAAACCTTAGGTCAAAACTGACAAGCAGCGAGTGCTAAGACCTGAAATGCATTAGGTTGGGTGCTTTCCAAAATGTGGGGAAGCAAATGGTATTTAAAAAAAAAAAAATGTGCAGGGCACAATCCTAGCTCCTCAGGAGGCTGAGCTCTGAAGATCACAGTTTGAAGCCAGCCAGGGCAGGAAAAATCCGTGGAATTTATCTCCAATAAACCACCCAAAAACCAAAAGTGGAGCCATGGCTCAGGTGAATTCACGAGATTTGCGAATGAGCAAACGTCCTAGCATTGGGCAAAAAACGCTGCAGAGGCAGCACTCAGGCCATGAGTTCAAGTCCAACTGCCGGCACAAAGGGGAAAAACAAACAAAAAACGTGTTTAGGTGGTTAAGGCGAGCACTGAACAGTGAAGATCTAAAGCTGCTCTCGTTCCGGTGCTCTCTCAAGTCTAGGTTAACACAAGGTCTTCTGGTGCTCTTCGGGCTGGCAGCCTTTACCTGCTCGGGACATTCTCGTTCCACAGGGCGAGAACCTCGGGAAGGTTCCAAGCACAGCGGGCCCTGCTGGGGGCCCCAGGCCGAGTCCAGGGCCCAGGGTCCAAGCCATAGCTGAAGACCGAGGCCGCGCTCATAGCACCAGAGTCCCGGCCCTGACCAGGCCTGAGGCCGCGCTTAGCGCACCAGAGTCCAGGCCCTGCTGAGGCCCCAGGCCTCGCCCGGCCGGCCCAGGCCCTGCTGAGGCCCCAGGCCGTGCATCCAGGCCCTGCTGAGGCCCCAGGCCGCGCCCGGCCGGCCCAGGCCCTGCTGAGGCCCCAGGCCGCGCGTCCAGGCCCTGCTCGCGCTGCGTCTGAAGAGGACCGCCGACACTAATGACAGCCGGCCTCACCGTCTGTTCCAGGGAAAGCGACTCGGAACGGAGTCCACACCTCGTTCACGGCCCTCACCGGGGTCGGCGGCGCCCGTCGAAGCCAGGGGAGGAGAACACCCTCCCCTAGAGCCGCTCGAGCGCAGGGAGCGGGGCGGGGCGCGGGGAGGGGCGGGGCGCGGAGAGGGGCGGGGCGACGCGCGTGACGTAGGACGCATGCCCGGCGCACGCGCACGCGCACGCACACGCACGCCTGCGCGCCGGGGGTTTCGTGGCCGGATCTACAGCCAGCATGGCGTCTGAGCGCAAGACCAAGTTGTCCAAAAACCTGCTGCGCATGAAGGTGCGGGGCTTCCGGGGAGCTGGGCGGGGCGGCCGAGCCCCGGCGCCCCCGACCTGTGCGGGGCCGCGGCCGAGGAGCCGCGGAAGGCGCCCTCTCGCTCGCCCGCTCGCCCGCTCGTCCATTCATTCCTCATCCGGTGGGGCCGCGGACCGCGCCGTGCGTGGAGGCCGGCGGTGAGGGCCCGGGCGGCCCGACGGCTTCCTCCGTGTTCCGGCGGGGGGGGGGGGGGAGGAGCGAGCCTGGCCGCTCCCGAGAAACCTGGCAGGCGGACGGCCAGTGGGCTCGCGGGACGGGGGATCCCCGGCCTGGCTCGTTCTTTGGGGTGCCTGTCCCGGGGCTTGAACTGGTGAGCCCGGGGCCTCGCCCCCTCAGCCCTTCCTCCCTGCCAGCCTTTCTGCCGGTTTCGGTGCAGTTGAGCGGGAGTCCCGGGAGCTTGCCTGCCCGGGGCTGGGGCTGGCTGTGAACCGCGATCTTCAGATCTCCCGCCCGCCGTGAGGCCGGCGTTACCGCCGTGCCCCCCCCCCCCCGGGGGCCCCCTTAAAACTCCTGTAGTTCACGTGATAACGCTGCCACTGAAACAAGTGGCTCCTGAAGTTACCCAGCGAGTAAGGACTGGCCCTCAGGCTCCTGAGCCCTTGCTGCCCGGCACTGAGCACAGCCGCTGGCTCTTGACTTAACCCACGATTACGTCCCATAAACCCACTGGAAATACGAGCAAGTGCCTTTGACACACCTCACCCGCCAAACACGCAGGAGCATGCACACTGTAGAGTTGTGTGGCGGTCTGGGAGCTGTGCAGCTGAACTATCTCCAGTGAGGGTACATTGCCTTCTCACCACCATAAGATTGAAAATTGGTCAAAAGTTAAGCCATTTTAAGTCGAGGCCCATCTGTATTTACAGGGAGTTGTAACTCTCACATTTGGACAGTGGCAGAATTTCCCAAGGAAAGAAAGTAAAAGTCAAGTTTTTTGAAGATGAGAGACTAGACATTTCATGTGCAAGATTCAGATGGAGTTAAGCTACAGTGTAACTAGGGATAATGTGATAATTCGTATCCAAACGGGTTTTTTTTATCCTTACTGTATTACATAGATCCATATGAGTATTTATAGGCCATAAGAACTAGTCCTTTGCCAGGTGCCAGTGACACCTGTAATCCTAGCTACTCAGGAATCTGAGATGAGGATTTGAGGATTGTATTTCCTGAAGCCAGCCCAGGCTAACAAATCCCACCAGGTATATGAGTGATGAGACAAAGCCTCTGCATTTAGAACCATCCAAGAAAGAATACAGAAAGATAAAATGAGCCTAGATTCATTTGCGTTCAGAAGAGCATTCTTTTAAAAACTCTCCTTATGAACCAGGTGCAGCCTAGGTAACAATAACGCAGGCTGAACAAGAGTGCTGACACTGGTTTTGTTTTGACAGTTCATGCAAAGGGGATTGGACTCAGAAACCAAGAAACAACTAGAAGAGGAAGAAAAGAAGATCATTAGTGAAGAACACTGGTATTTGGATTTGCCAGAGCTTAAAGAGAAAGAGTAGGTTTAGTAGAATTAATATTGATAATGAGGGCCGGGAATGTGGCTTAGTGGTAGAGTGCTTGTCTACCATGCATGAAGCCCTGGGTTCAATTCCTCAGTACCACATAAACAGAAAAGGCCAGAAGTGGTGCTGTGGCTCAGGTGGTAGAGTGCTAGCCTTAACAAAAGAAGCTCAGTGACAGTGCCCAGACCCCGAGTTCAAGTCCCAGGACTGGAAAAAAAAAAAAAAAAAGATAATGATAGGGAAATCATTAGACCCACCACTCTAGTAACATAAAAACGTCTCTGATTAGTTTCTTGGTTTAGGCTTGCAAATAGTTTTCTAAGAACTCTTAAACCAGTAAACATTCTACATGGACTGAAGATTAGTGTGTACCTTAGGCCTCACTTTTTTGGCATGCTTAGCAATTCTGCCAGGCATAATAGTGCAAACCTATATAATCCTGTCCACTCAGGAGGCTGAGGCTAGAGGATCACAAGTTTGAGGCCAGCCTGCACTACACAGTAGGTCCTAAGTTAGCTTCCAATATATAACAAGACCTGTCTACAAAGAAAAACACAATCGTGACAAGAGTTTAAGTAAAATCATGTATCATAGAGCTCACTACGCTAAGAAAACATCAGGAAAAACAGACAAATAGCTTCCAGAAGGACTTAGATAAATGGACAATATGAATTTCATCACTCTCTTCAGAACCACTTCTCAAGTACCAGCGAGCTGGGAGGTAGAAGGGAAACTGAGTGCTTTATCTTGACTTCGGCATTAATCAGCTGGGTGGCACTGCACATACTGCTTTCTCTCCAGATGCAGTTCCTTAAGTGCAAAAATGGGCAGCATGATCGTGGGCAGCTCTTGGGACGGCGATGAGGCTTCATTAACTAAGAGATGTGAAGTGCTTAGCCTGGGACACACTATAGACTCGATAGGTGCTTGCTGGATCAATCGTATTAAAAGTAATAGCTGTCTAAGAACACAAAGAGCTCAGCTTAAGACTCTTGTCACGACCTATCTCTCTACTTGGTTTTTTGTCCTTCAGAAACTTTATTAGCATATGTTAAATTGTGTTCAGTAAAAAAGCATGAACTTTCTATTTTATCATGAAGGAATGTTGGATTTGCCAAAGGCTTTTTTCTGTATTTCTTGAGATGGTCGCGTGACTTCCCTTGGTTTTGCTGACATTAGGTTTAGCCATTTGTATCTGTTGAACTATGTTTAGAGAGAGAGAGAGAGTTATTTTTTCCAGGTCTATCCATTTTGTTGCAGATGGTGTAATAAACGTTCTTCCCAATGGCTCAATTTCCGTTGTGTGTGTTTGCCACATTTCCTCGATCCAGTCTTCCATCGAGGGGATGTGAACTGTTAGCAGCAGTGTTTCACAAGCGTGGCTCTGGAGAGCAGTTTGGGTTTGGGTCTCGTGGCCTCTCCATCCACTGTCTGCCCATTTTCCAGCTCTGCTCACCCAAGTTTCCCCGTGTTCTCACAGCAAACTCCTTCTCTGCGTAAGCTACCGGTTTCATAGCTAAGAGTCCTGACAGTACATGTGAAAGCCGCCCAGGCCTCCGGCCTCCCTCTGCCTCCCTGGATATTTAGGATTTTTTTTAGGGGAGGGATGGTTAATAAAAATTCCGTGGCAAGTGAAAGACATTAAAGAAAAATTGCTTCAAGGGAACCTTTTAGGGTCTGAATTCGTAATGCATAGTATTCAGAAGAGACAGCCCCTCTGGCCTCTAGCTCTTGTCTCTTGATCCCTTTGCTGGCCAAATTAATCATGTTTTATTTCTAACCCTGAATTCGAAGCCCTGTATTTTTTTCTTTTTTACTGGATTCTACTGACAGCCATCAGATTGATTTTTCCATTCAAAGTCTGGACTTTCACTTACTGTGCTTTGTGGTAAGTAGACATGCTATTAACACAGGTTTATTATCTTGCTTAGGAGTTTCATAATAGAAGAGCAGAGTTTCTCATCATGTGAAGATCTTCTCTATGGAAGAATGTCATTCAGAGGATTTAATCCTGAAGTTGAGGTATTGAATATAAATGCTTCAAATGTAAAAATTTTCCAATTGGATTTTTTTTCAGCCAGTAATTGAGCTTAAGTTTCTCCCTACCAGGTACCATTGCTCCTCATTATACAGAAAATAACAAGTCTTGAAATATTGCCATAGCTATTTAAAGAAATTGCAGGCATTGCAGTCTAGTTTTACAGAAGAATTGAGTAGGTAATTTAATATAGCAGCATACAATCCCTGACGGTGCCACTGAGTTAGAATTGCAACTTGTGCCTTTTATAGGAATGTCAAGATTTTAATCACATGATGCTGTTATGAAAAGTTCTTTTCTGGAATTTATAAATGTATCTTTTCTAATGGAAAAACGTTACTTAAAAATTGTATAATTTGACTTTTAAATGAACAGGCTTTTATCCAAGGTTGTAAATAGATTTTTAAGTGAGTCCTTTTTGAAAGTCTGTTTGGAAAATGAATATTCACCTTGTGACTGAACTCTGAATTCCTTGCCTTGGGTTTACAGGAAAGCAGTTAACACCTCTGGGACATATGTCACAGAGTAATTAGCAGGTGAATTGGCATTGTAGATGGACTTCACTTGTGCTAGGGTTTCTTGCCCTTGGTAGTACAGCCATTGGAGCTAGCCATTCTTTGAGACTGGTTGCCCTGAGCAAATAAATGGTCAGGCTCGTCAGCAGCAGCCCTGGTCTCTGGCCTTGGCCCACTAAAGCCAGTTGTGCACACAGTCCCTTCATGGCTGTAGCAACCAAAAATGTCTCTGAGCATTGCTAAATAATCCTCCAGTGGGCAAAGCCATCCCTGGCAGGGAACCACTTCTCCAGGAAGCCTCTGGAGAACCAGTTAACTAAGTGTACTGGGGCTTTGTCCTATTCTGATTCAGAGCTGAGCCCTGTTAGCACTGTGATGTAAAATATTACAGAGAGGGCTGGGAATATGGCCTAGTGGCAAGAGTGCCTGCCTCCTATACATGAAGCCCTGGGTTCGATTCCCCAGCATACATATACAGAAAACGGCCAGAAGTGGCGCTGTGGCTCAAGTGGCAGAGTGCTAGCCTTGAGCAAAAAGAAGTCAGGGACAGTGCTCAGGCCCCTGAGTCCAAGGCCCAGGACTGGCAAAAAAAATAATAATAAATAAATTTTAAAAAATAAAAGTAAAGTATATATATATATATATATTACAGGGAATCCCTGAGAAATTCTGACAAGCTTTTTGCCTTTAAATAGGTTTGACACCAGCTCTTTTCAGGAAGCCTTCTCTAACCCTGATGGCTGGCATTGGTGTGTTTTTCAGAAATTAATGCTTCAGATGAATGCTAAGAACAAAGCAGAAGAGGAAGAAGAAGATGAAACCATCGAGCTTGATGTGTCAGATGAAGAAATGGCCAGAAGGTAAGTGTTGCTTCGGTTCTGCTTTATGACATGGTGTGGCTGGTGTTGGCTCTCCCCTGTGCTCTTCTCTGACCCACTGGTTACTGAAGCATTAAAACCGGTATCCAACAAAAACCAGCAAAAAGTTTAATCATCCTAGCAGATTTCATAAATGTTTAGATCAAATGGTTTCGTTCAAGCTATAGTTTTTATAGTTCTTTTTGTTTCATTTGGTTTGATATTCTTAAGGACCTGATTCCCACTTTTGGGGTTGAAATTAAACTTGTGCTGTTTCTTACGTTAACAGATATGAAACTTTGGTGGGGACAATTGGGAAAAAATTTGCCAAGAAGCGGGATCGTGCCAATTTTGAAGAAGATGAAAATGGAAACATAAAACCAAGAAAAGCAAAGAAGATGTTCTTAAAGCCCCAAGACTGAAATAAGTGCTTTAAAGTAGGGCCCAGGGATGCTATAAAAACAGCATATTTTGGAACTCAAGCTGGTGGTATTCTAGAGTTCATATTGTAATGTTTATTTGTAAAGAAATGTATAATTCTGGAGACATGCTGTTTTTAAACAGATGTGTAATGGGTGTTATACATCCTTTCTTAATAGTTTTCATCAATAGTGAAATTTTGACCCTTGATCTGCAAGTGTACATACATAGAAAAGGTTGCTTTCCTAAACATTTTTTACTTTTTTATATATGTATAGTTCATTCGCTATCTCAGATTGACTCATATGATTGAAAGTAAAATTTTACTCTTAAATTATTTATCATGTCAAGCCTGTTCATATATCCATTTTGGAACCAGATACCATGAAAATTTACTATGTGTAACTTTTTTATAATAAACATGCCTCCTCTCCAGTCTGATGTGTTTGCATGCTGTTGGGTTATTAAGCAGTCATGGCAGTAATTTTTGTCTCCTTAAACCACTTAGCCTTTTTCAATGTTCTGTAATAACCATCTTTTTTCAGGTACTTTTCCTATTTTCTCATACTTGCAAATAATTTAGTATAATTCAATAATGTAACTTACACAAATAATAACTTAAAAACCAGCCATTAACTTGAGATGTGTATCAAGAATTATGTATTAGGTTGAGCCATAAGAAATTTCCCCCTGGGGGTCAAAAGCAATGCTCCCTTTCTTGTGTTATAGGCTGATAGAATGTAGCAATGTAGCATCCACTTAACTGTCTTCCGCTTTGAAGCACAGAAGCACATGAAATTGGCTGTGTGTCTGCCTGGAGATACATACTTAGTACTGCTGAGAAGTACTGATTTTGTTGTTGTTGTTGTTCGTGTGTTTCCTCTCCTTGAATCTGTAGATTTGGGTGGCTGTGTGACTTGGCTTCCCACGAGTTATGAAAAACGTTGTGAATGTTCAGAATCGGGCTGTTTCACTGCAAGGGTGAGAACCCTACTCCTTGCGTTTCTCTCTCTCTTGGAGAGAGGCAGCTGGAAGTTCTCCCTCCTCCCTGGCACCAAGTCTGTGAAGTCACGGGCTTAGGCCTCTGGATGTCTCAGCCTTACCTCGTCCCCCATCGTTCCTGCGCAGCGGGCCTAGCAGGGTGGTAGAATGTTCTGCTGAGGACTCCTGGCACCAGGCAGAGTCCAACACTCCATCCGAGGAACTCAAAGTGGGGCTTTGAATTCGTGATCACCGCATGTTGCTCAGTCGAGATGAGTGGTCTGGAGTGAAGCAATGGCAGAAGGAGCTCCTCTGACTGGAAACTGATTCGCTCTCATCTCCATTGACAGATTTGAGGAAGTGGTGCTGCCACCACAATACACAAGGGTTCCACTGAGGCAGAGACGGACCATTTGGTCATTTTAACACTAGACCAACAAATGAAGGAGTTTATTTACTTGGTGGTATAAATAATTCTGACTGCTGTTCCTACAATATCCTGAACACAGGAAACAGTAGGGCATGTAATTTTAGCACTTCCGATCCAACAACAAAATTGTAATGGAAAACAGTAACCTCAAAGGAGAGCCGGTTAGACCCTTAGGCAGTGAAGTTTTGGGGTGCTCTACCAGATGTAAACTGGGGAGAGCTGAGAGAGGAGGAAACATGGAATATGGAAGTGGCGGGCGGGGGGGGGGGGGGGGAGTATGGAATTTACTAATCCTGTGAATAACCAGAAACAAGTTTCTGTAGCAGTTATCTTTCTATTTTGTCAATATTCAGGTAGGTCTGTGGCCAAATTTAATTGTGTATTAAGTGAAGAGATGAACTAGGATGACTTTCCCAGAACTGGGTACAACGTCTGCTGGAATTTCATTTAAGAGAGATGATTCTCTAGTTGGAAGTTCATCTTTGGAATCACTCTGTGTGTGGATACGGAATGGCCTGAGGACTGGGCTTTAACAGATGCTAGGCTATCTCTTCTCATAGTCTCGCTTCACCCTCTATACTCTCAGGCAGGAGGGAGGGGAGGTGTCTGTGCTGGGACTCGGGATGTCGGCACCTGAGGATGTTCAGGTGCCTCACAGGCAATGGTACGGTACTCGTGTATCGCCTTTGCATAGCCTGTACTGTACATCATCTTTGGCTTACTCAGCATAACAAGCATAAGCTTCTAATGCACCGCTCTCTCGTTTAGGCATTAATGACAGGAGTAAGGCAGTACGTTGAGGACAGATGCTCTTTGTGAATCCTTTTGAGGGAGAACCACAGATACGGGGATCTAGAAGTATTCAGCTTTTGGTGATGGTCTGAGACAGCCGATTTCATTTCTCCTGTGCCAGCTGGCTCCTCAGTTGAGGCCCAAAGCAAGGTGGCAAGGGACAGGACTTCATCCTTTTTGTCTGTTTCCTCTTGGCTTCCTCCCATTAGGTTCGAGGCACTTTACCCCTGCAAAGGCTAGTCTTCATTCCAGCGGTGACTGTTAATACCAGCTTACTGTGACCCCAACACTTGGGGAGACAGCCCCATAGCAGCCCCTCGGAGACATCACCAGCACCTAGGTCCCATTCTCCAAGCATCTGTCCAGTACCCTGAGGCACAGTCTCCTCAACTCCTGTGCACTAGGCTCAACCTCTTCCCTAACGGTGGCAGCGTCGGGCTGGTTTCTTACTGTTCTCTTCTGCCTTTTTAGTACTTTAGTGCCCAACAATTCTTTCTATTGACTTTCTCTGAAAAGAGTGATGGGGAGCTAAGACTAACACCAAAGTGCTCTATTGATTATTTTAAGCTGAAATTGCTTGAGGAACTGATACTTCAGAAAGGGCCATTTTAGCTGTCTTTTCTACATGCAGCCAGCCATAAACATCATTTTTTGACAAAGTAGGAGGGAAGGTCCTTCACATACCGAGGCTGGAAAATAACCTTGCCTATTACAGAGTGGTAATTAGAACAGTCGTGAGCATTAGGAAACCAACCAAAGGAAGCCTCATCTTTCACAAGCTTTTTTCCCTCTACGTTTATCTACGAGTAACATGCCTAAAATTTATGACCCTAGCCACAGCTTCGTTTATCTTGCCACTCCTTCACAAATTCATTGTCTTTGCCTAGCAGGTGTATTAACATCATGCTCTGGTCATTTCTTCAGACTTCACTCATGAGAAGATCCTCAGGTATATGTAAAATTGATAAAACTATCTGACTACATTCCTACCCATAGAGACTTATTCTGAAGTATTACCTACGCGATTATGGGCTTGGTGGACTTAAAATGCATTCAAGTGTATAACTGTTGACATATCACCCAACTCCAGCTTCCTGGAATTGCCTCATGGAACCAGCAGTTAGTGTAACACTTCTAGAAAATTCTGCACCCATGCATTAATGCTTGCTAACTGGATTTTCAGGTTATCAAGTCTGTTCCATAGTTCTTAAGGTACTGTCCTCTGAGAAATAAGCTACAGCTTATGCTGTGTTCGTTTGCTCCTGCCCTGTGTTAAAGTTGGTAAGTGATCTCTTTATTTTTTCTTTTGGTCCAGGGTTGTACTTAACTTCCGACTGCTAGGATTATTGGTGTCTGTCACCATGCCTTACATCAATGTTTCTTTTGTGAATGAATAAACTAGCAATTGAGACCGTTTGGAAGCCAGGTGGCCCTTGAATGCTATTTAAACTGCAGTGTTGTGCAAATAAACAAAGACCAAATGAGAAAAGGAAAAGCTCTTTATTTCTGAGCTCGCTGTAGCAAAGGAGTCAGCTGTGGACACTTACTGGGCACTAAGGTTTTGGCAGAGCCACAAGGGCAGGCAGAGGGATGAGCAAGCTTTATAATCTGCAGAAACAGGTGAGACGCAGGTGTGGTCTGATTGGAGGCTGTTGGCATGAGAGAACAACTGAAAGTAGGTTAATTAACCAGCACTGAGAAGTGGACACCCTAGACGGCTGCTTAGAAGTGCCTTCTTGGCTTTCCTTGGCTGGACCTAACTGGGAGGCAAAGATTAAAGAGGCTGTCTATTGTATCCTGTCCAGAGGGACTCTCACTTCCAGCATTGTCACTACAGATAGAGCTATCTAGTTTCCTTTCTGTCTGACTGGCCTAGTAGGGTGTTGTTATTTACTGTAGATAAAGGGAACGTTTCTTGAGCAGTTGGGGTAGGGGCTGCAGAACATGAATGGATTTTTTTTTTAAGGCAGGATCTTACTCTAGCTCAGGCTGACCTGGAACTCAGATACTCTTGCCTTCACCACCATGTACACCATCCCCATTCAGCTTGGAAACGACTTGCATTATATGGTCTGGCTCTTGTCCGTGTGCATCCTCACTCTTCCAAGCTTGTTTGCAATCATCATTTCTAATCATCTAATGATTGTCTGGTCATGTGACTGTGGAAATGTGCACACAACGTGACAGGAAGGTGCCACTGAGCAGTCAGGGACGCCTGTGGCTCCAGCTGTCGGTGGCAGGGCCTGTCCTGGGGATTGGTGCTGCGGCAGCTAGCAGTGCAGAGACAAGGCCGCCAGTGTCCGGTGATGAAAACCTTTTGGGCATCCCAGATCTTGGGAAGGAACACAATGCCATAAGCGAAGGGGTATAGCATTCAGCTTAACCAGTACTCATCATCTCACCCCACCCAGCCGTCTATCTATTCACTGACCGGTTAATGACCTCTGTCAATGTAGAGTACTTGGAGAGAGAAAAGACGCAGCTCTGATGGAAGTTTCAAGACAATCCCCTTAGAGAACTTGTATAACAAGTTCTTCCAATCTGCTCTTACTAAAAAGCACTGACACCTCATTGGGGTCCATCAGTTAACCACAGCAGGAGAAGAGCTTGGCATTTCCTATCTCTTCCACTCTGAACCATTCACCTTGCAGCCACCTTGGAATGCAGGAAGGGCAGGAAATGGCCCCTAAGCAAAGGGACCCCAGAACCTCTGCAGGACTACCTGCCAAAAGCAAGAACTCACTGAAACAAGGACCCACCCAACCCACCCCTAGACAGTGAGCTACCAAACCACCTGTGGCCACCAGCTCTGACCATCAAACCATGCCTATGGCTGAGAATACTTAAGAATTATAGGTCTCTTCCTGGAGCCCCAGTTCCTCCTCCCCAACCCAGAATCAAATGCCACTACAGGGAAGACGGACTGAAATGCAGTCTTGCCTCTTCCTGGGCTATGCCCAAGCTTATCAAGTAAATCTCCTGTCTCGGACCTCCACCATTCCTATCTCTATTTTAGCATAAAGGGGGGTGATCTGAAACATGAAATACTGAAGTTAGGGCCTGGGATCTGAAAGTCCTGTAAAACTTCTCATTCTTAATGTCTTTTATAAAGGAATTAGTTTCTCCCTTGCCTTCCAAAATACCCTTACATTTTCCCAATCTTGGCCTTAGGCAGGTGCCTTACCCTTTGAGTCCAAAGGGCCCTCATGACACCTCGTAAAGTGAACCTGCGGTCTACCCTCTTCCTGTAAGAATATCTTCACATGTACAGTTGGGTCAACTATTTGTATGCTCTATAACTTCCTGAAAGGCTATGTTCTCACTGCACAGAAAGTTATTATTTTTTTTTTTTTATTTTTTATTTATTTATTTTTTTTTTAATTATCAATTGAACATAAATTTTTTTTTTTTTACAAGGTGCTGTGCAAAGAGGGTGCAGTTACATAGTAGGGCATTGTGTACATTTCTTGTGATATCTTACAACCTGTTTTCCCATCCCTTGTCTAGGTCAGGTAGACCCATATGCAGTATACAATGTATCAAGCACATATACAGTGTTCACAGACTTGGTCTCTACTGTCTCTCCATCTCCCTTTGTTAACAGTCATATATCAGGGAGATCATGCCCCTTTGTTTTCTGTGTTCTAGGCTTGTCTCACTCAACATTATTTGTTCGAGTTCTGACCATTTCCCTGCAAATAACAATATTTCACCATTCCTAATCGCTATGTAGTATTCCATTGTGTATAAGTACCATATTTTTTGGATCCATTCATCTGTGGAGGGGCATCTGGGTTGTTTCCAAATTTTGGCTATTGTGAATTGTGCTGCGATAAACATGGAAGTACAAATGTTCTTTTGATATCTTGGGTTTTGCTGTTTAGGATAGATGCCTAGGAGTGGTATGGCTGGGTCATAGGGTAGGTCTATATTGAGCTTTTTGAGAAACCTCCATACTGTTCTCCAAAGTGGCTGTACTAATTTGCACTCCCACCAACAATGGAGAAGGGTTCCTCTTTCCCCACAGCCCCTCCAGCATTTGTTGTTTCCTGAGTTCAGAGTATAGGCCATTCTAACTGGGGTGAGGTGGTATCTCAGGGTTGTTTTTATTTGCATTTCCTTTACTAGCAGGGATGTTGAGCATTTCCTCATGTGTTTCTTTGCCATTTTTATATCTTCTCTTGTGAAGTCTCTCTTTAGCTCTTTTGCCCATTTCCTAATAGGTTTATTGGGCTTGGAGGGGCTTAGTTTTTTGAGTTCTCTGTAGATGACAGATATCAGGCCTTTGTCTGTTGCTGTGCTGGTAAATATCCTTTCCCATATCGTTGGCTGTCTTTCTATTTTGGTGGCTATGACCTTAGCTGTGCAGAAACTTTTTAATTTGTAGTAGTCCCATTTGTTGAGTCTTTCCCCTATTTGTTGTGCGCCTGGGACTCTATTCAGGAAGTTCCTTCCTGTGCCTATAAGTTCTAGTGTCTTTCCTACTCTGTCCTTCAGTAGTTTCAAGGATTCAGGTCTGATGTTGAGGTCCTTGATCCATTTTGAGTTGATCTTGGTGCATGGTGATAGGCTTGGGTCTACTTTGAGTTTTCTGCATATGGCTGCCCAGTTCTCCCAGCACCAGTAGTTGAAGAGGCTATGTTTATTCCATTGTATGTCTTTAGCTCCTTTGTCGAATATCAGTTGGCTGTAAGAGTGCGGTTTTATTTCTGGGTCTTCAATTCTAATCCACTGGTCTTCCGATCTGTTTTTATACCAATACCATGCTGTTTTTGTTATGATGGCCTTGTAGTAGAGCTTGAAGTCTGGTATGGTGATACCTCCTGCACTATGTTTTTTGCCTAGAATTGCTTTGGCTATTCTAGGTTTTTTGCTGTTCCATATGAACTTATGGATTGGTTTCTCTATTTCAGTGAAGAATGTGGCTGGGATTTTGATAGGTATTGCATTGAATTTGTATAACAATTTGGGCAGTATGGCCATTTTCACTATATTGATTCTGCCTACCCATGAGCATGGGAGGTCTTTCCATCTCCTTGTGTCTTCTTTGATTTCCCTTATTAGATTTTTGTAGTTTTCATTGAATAGGTCCGTCACGTCCTTGGTTAAGTTGATCCCTAGGTACTTTATTCTTTTTTTGGCTACTGTAAATGGAATCGTTTCCATAATTTCCTTTTCTGTTTGTCTATTGCTGGTGTACAGAAAAGCTGCTGACTTTTGTGGATTGATTTTGTATCCTGCTACTTTGCCAAATTGGTTTATTAGATGTAGGAGTTTGGGTACTGAGTTTTTTGGGTCCTTGAGATATAAGATCATGTCGTCTGCGAATAGGGATAACTTGATTTCTTCCTTGCCGATGTGGATCCCTTTGATGTCCTCCTCTTGCCTTATTGCTATGGCTAGGGATTCCAGTACTATGTTGAACAGAAGTGGGGAGAGTGGGCATCCTTGTCTTGTTCCTGTGTTTAGGGGGAATGATTTAAGTTTCTCTCCATTTAATATGATATTAGCAGTTGGTCTGTTGTATATGGCTTTTATTGTTTTGAGGAATGTTCCATCTATTCCTGTTCTCTCCAAAGCTTTTAATAGGTATGGATGTTGTATTTTGTCAAAGGCTTTTTGGGCATCGACTGAGATAACAATGTGATTCTTGATTTTAGTTCTGTTTATGTGGTGAATTACATTGATTGATTTACGGATGTTGAACCATCCTTGTGACTGAGGGATGAAGCCTACTTGGTCATGATGTATGATATTCTTGATCACTTTCTGGATCCTGTTAGCTAATATTTTATTGAGGAGCTTTGCATCTGTGTTCATTAGTGATATTGGTCTGTAGTTCTCTTTTTTTGTTGGATCTTTGCCTGGTTTGGGGATGAGTATGATATTAGCTTCGTAGAATGAGTTCGGGATTTTTCCCTCCGTTTCTATTTCGCGGAAGAGTTTGAGGAGTATTGGAATTAGCTCCTCACTAAAGGTTTTGTAGAATTCATTGGTGAATCCATCTGGGCCTGGGCTTTTCTTAGTAGGGAGGTTCTTGATTACCTCCTGTATCTCACCGTAAGTTATTGGTTTATTTAGTTGATTTATTTCTTCTTGGTTCAGTTTGGGCAGTTTGTACTTCTCTAAGAATTGATCCATTTCTGTAAAATTATTGTTTTTTGTTGAGTAGAGGTTTTGGAAATAGCTCCTTATGATTGTTTGAATATCGTGTGTATTTGTTGTAATTTTTCCTGTGGAGTCCCTGATTTTACGTATATGAGTCTCTTCTCTTCTTTTTTTTGTGAGTCTTGCAAGGGGTCTGTCAATTTTGTTTATTTTCTCAAAGAACCAGCTTTTAGTCTTATTTATTTGTTGAATGGTCTTTCTATTTTCAATCAGATTTATCTCTTCTTTAATCTTTGTAATCTCTCCCCTCCTAGTCGTTTTAGATTCTGTCATTTCTTGTTTCTCCAGTTGTTTTAGTTTCATCGTGAGGGTATTCACCTGCTCTGCTTCCATTCTTTTAATGTGGGTACTGAGTGCAATGATCTTGCCCCTCAGTACTGCCTTAGCTGTGTCCCATAGGTTTCTTTGTGATGTGTTTTCTTTGTCATTGTGGCTTATGAATTCGTTGATTTCATCTTTAATTTGATCTGTGGCCCAAGTGTTGGATAGCAGCGTGGGGTTTAGCCTCCAAGAGTGTGTATAGGCTCTGTGGTATCCTTTGTTGTTGAGGGTTACCTTTAATCCACTGTGATCAGATATAATACATGGGATGATGTCAATTCTTTTGTATTTGCTGAGGTTCTTTGTGTGGGCTATGACGTGGTCTATTTTGGAATATGATCCATGGGCTGCTGAAAAGAAGGTGTATTGGGTCTCTGTAGGGTGGAAGGTTCTATATAGGTCTGTTAGATCCATTTGGGCAATGGTGTTATTTAGGTCCTCAGCTCCCTTACTAATCCTCTGGGTGTTGGATCTGTCTCTTGGAGAGAGAGGAGTATTAAAGTCACCCACTATGATTGTGTTTGCATCTATCTTGCTCTGTAATTCTGTGAGAATTTGCTTGACATATGTCGGGCCTCTTTTGTTCGGTGAGTATACATTTATCACCGTGATGTCTTGATTCTGGATTTTTCCTTGTATCAATATGTAGTGTCCTTCTTTGTCTTTTTGAGTGGACTTTAAAGAGAAATCCAGCTTGTCTGAGATCAGGATGGCTACACCTGCCGTTTTGGTGGGTGCATTTGCTTGGTAGATCTTGCTCCATCCTTTCATTCGAAGCCTGTTTTTGTCCCTTGCTGTAAGGTGGGTCTCTTGTAGACAACAGATGTCAACTTTTTGCTTGCGGATCCATTCTGCCAGTCTGCTCCTCTTGATCGGGGAGTTTAAGCCATTTATATTTAAAGAGATCAAGGATAAGGGTGTTTTTTCTCCTTCCATTTTCTTGTTGGGCTGTTTTTTCCTGTTGTTTTTTTTTTTTTCTTCTTGTCTTTAGTGAGCTTGTGTTTCTGCTGGACTTTGGCTATTGAAGTTTCTTTCTGAATCTGTCTGTGTGTCTTTTACGATCTCTGTTGGGTGGGCTTCCCCTCTTAATATTCGCTGTAGGGCTGGTTTTTTATTCACATACTCCTTTAGCTCCTCTTTGGTGTGGAAAGATCTGGTTCTCCCTTCGAATGTGAACTCCAGTTTCGCTGGATATTTGATCCGAGGTTGTAAATTGTTATTCTGAAGTACTTGGATGGTGTTCTTCCACTCACTTCGAGCTTGGTAAGTTTGTGTGGATAAGTCGGATGTTATTCGAATCCTCTTCCCATTGAAAAAAGTTTCCTTCTTCGCTTTGGCTGAATTCAGAATTTGCTCTTTAATCTTGAGGTCTGTAGTCTTGAATATTATGTGCCTTGGGGTGGTTTTCCTGGGGTCTGGCCTGCCAGGTGTCCTATAGGCTTCGGTTACCTGGATGGGGTCCCCTGTGAGATTGGGGAAGTTTTCTGCAATAACTTTATTGAGAACATGATTAAGCCCTCTGCTCTGATATTCGGCTCCTTCTTCTATTCCAATTATACGCAGATTATATCTCTTGTCTTTGTCCATTAGTTCCTGGAGTAATCTTCCCTGAAGCTTCACCTTTTCTTGGAGTGTGGTCATTTTCTGGTTGTTGTCAGCTGCTTCATCGTCCAGGCGAGAGATTCTGGATTCCATATGGTCCACTCTTTGTGTTATGGTTTCAATTGCGGAGTTTATGGATGTCAGAGAGCTATTCATGGTTGTCATATCAGCTCTGATCGTGGAAATTTCTTCCTTTAAAGAGTTGTATTTTAAATCTATTTTTTCATGCATTTCAATTCTCAGGGTGTGGAGATTTTCTTTAAAGGCGGCTTGCATTATATCCATTTTTGCTTCCATTTCTTTAAACGAGGCTTGCATTGTATCCAGTTTTGCTTCCATTTCTTTCTTGGCTTCCTGGGTGTCCTTCCAGATTTCCGCTCTAAACTCCTGGAATTGTTTTCTGATTTCATTTCTGACGGTTTCGATCATTCCTGTTAACATGTCCTCATTTGCTTTTTTATTCTCCATCTCCTCTCCAGTCGTGCTGCTTTTTGGAGCTGGCGAGTTGGCTTGTCCTTTGATGAACTGAGTTATGTTTCTTTGTGATTTGCGCATCTGGAAGTCTGTGTAGATCTTCCCTCCCTTCTGTGTAGGCGTGTCTGCGTCAGCAGGTGCTGTCGCTGTGGCCCCGCCCACCAGTGCAGGGCACGCCTATCAGAGCGGGCGCTTTCGCCGGGGCCCCGCCCTCCTGTGCACTGTGAGTCCCCTACAACAGGCACTTAAGTGGGGTCTGCCTCCCAGAGCGAGCCCTGGGTTGTTGGGTTGTGCTTGCGCCCTCCCGCGAGTCCGTTGGGGGGGGGAAGCAGTATGTGTGGGGCCCAGTGAGATCGACTGTCCGGGTGTGGCTTGGCACCCTCAGACCTCGCCTCCGCTTCGAGGAGGGGGAACGAGATCAGGCTCAGGTGACCCTGCTGGGCTGGTATTGCCCACCAGCGCCTGTGATTTTAGTTGTAAGAGTCCGCAAGGTCTAGGCGCCTCGGGTGGGGCTTGCCCTGCCGGCCGTCCCTGGCCCCTGTTGGGAAGGGGACGGGGCCGGTTCTGCCAGTTCAGGAACCTTTGGGGGCTTGGGGCTGTTCCGCCCTTCCCCTGCTAGACTGGCTTCCCAGTGCCTGCTGGGAGCTTCCCGCCTGATTTGGGGAATCTTTGTTCCCACGGGAGTGGGGAGGGGGAGGGAGGGAGATATATCGTCTTTGTCGGGCTTGGGTCTCCCGTTGGGGGAAGGGATTATGGGGGACTCACTTTTGCTGCTTTGTGTGCGTGTCCAGCACCGCCGTTGGCCCTTCAGGGGTTGGCGAAGTGTCGTGGTGGCTCCCCCGTTCCCTCTTTCTGCCGCGCTGGGTTCCCTTGTCCGAATCCGGTGTGGACCCGAACTTCTCGTCGCTGCTGGGTGTGTCTTGGTCCGCACCCTGCTTTGTGTCCGTGGGGTCTCCCGCTATATGGATTCTGCGCTCCTGGCAACCTGTCTGCCGATCGCCGGGTTTCCCTTTCCCAGCCTGACCCTGTTTGGGCCAGGGCCGGCTGGTGGGGGGAGGGTGCCCCGATTAATCTCCGGCTCCGTGTAGGTTTTCGGTTCTTCTTTTTTGCTCCTTTTTGTTTTCCTGCGTTTCTCCACTGCTTCTGGATGCTGGTTTTGCTGGGTTCTTGGTGGAGTGTTGGGTGTTGGAGTTCCCAGCTCGCTATTCAGTTGGTGCGAGTCGGGGTGCCTCCCTATTGTCTCGGCGCCATCTTTCTCCTCCAGATGTTATTATTTTTAATTCTTATAAAGGTCACTACTTATACACGTTCCATTTCAGCTCTGTTTGGGAGGGGGGAAAAAAACTAAAAGGATGCCACTTTTCAAACCAACTGTCCAATTTTGAATGCCTGTTTTCTTTTTGCTCCTCCCCCCCACCCCCAGTATTAGGGATGAAACCCAATACCACACATATAGTAGGCCAGTGCTCTACCACTGAGCCACACCCCAATCCTGCCAGCTTTCCTCCAACATATCTTACTTGTTTTCTGAGTTAGCACATGTTCTTATTTCCCCAAAGGGAAAAATAAGAAGTATTGTGTTTCTAGATACTCTTAAAAACAAGAGTTCTTGGACTCGGCCCATCCAGAGTTGCAATGTTCTCTTTAAGGCATATTTAATCCGGATACATCTATTGCTGCTATCTCTTTGATCAGCATTGTCTGAATAGGATACCCCACATTGTTGCAAAACTGCTTGGGGATCAAATGGGAACAATCTGGAAAACACTGGCAGGCTGTATGTCCCCATGACTGCCTTCCCTCCTCTCCCACTCTGGCAGAGTTCTCCCTCACAACTCATGTCTGACCTCTGCCTTGATGGTGGCCAGATGGTGGTTGTCTCATCACGCATAACGCCTGTGTAACCTTAAACTTGACACATCTCGGGTTGAGAGGACAAAATGGAGTAAACACTGGAGAACAGAAGAGAAATATGTCTAGTTCCTGCCACTGATCAGATCCTGGAGGCCCTAGGAACAGAAACACTGGCCGCACACTCTGAATCCCAGTTACTTGTGAGATGGAGATGGGAGGGTTGTGGGTCAAGACTAGACAGCAAAAAACATGAGACCTTATCTGAAAAATAGACTAAAGCCAAAATGGATGGATTGCTCAAGTGGCAAAATATACCTGCTTAGCAATGAGCTTGAGCTCAATCCCCAGAATCAGAAAAACAAAAACAACAACAAATAATAATAATAACTAGAAATTCTGTGAATCCCACCATCTCCAGTAACTTGTGTGGTAAGATCAGAAGGAATGAAAAAGTCTATCTAAATTAGTCAGGACCAATAAGCAGTATGGGATAAACTGCAATGTGGATGTTGATACGGAGAATTTCCAGAGAAGAAAATCACAGTATTTAAAATTGCAGACTGGCTCATCCTTATACAAGACAGCAAGGGCAGCGTTGTTGAATGTATAATTCTTTCACACTTGATGGCTTCCGTCTCCTTGATTCTGGGAAAGTTGGCGTCTGGAGTTTCAGAAATCACAATCCCCAGTAACCAGCCATAGGTTCAAGTCTGAGGTCACTTCTGTCACCTCTAGCAAAAAGCAGCAAAGTCAGCTGAGACCCTCCAGCAGGAATTAAATAGAAAACCACTGGGTCCGTCTCACTGGGAAAAGAAAGCAATCTTCTAGCCTCATATTGAGGCAGAAACACCTGGGATGCTAAGCTGGGAACTTGGTGGGAGTTGAGAATACCCTCCAGCCCCAGCCCTGGTGGATTGGCAGCCAATCATTTTCAAACCAGAAATTGATGTTGCCAATGTTTATGCCTAGGAGCAACAGAGAAAAACTAAAAGGTGCCTGAAGTCTCTCTGAGCTTATCTTCCCTCATAAGCGGAGATAACACAGACATCAAGAAAACCACCAAATAGCAGCCAACAATTTTAACCATGAGAAGAAGTAATAATTATGAAGCAAGAAAAAGCTCTCGTTTGAATATGAATTATGCACATCGGAAGCTTATTGGTTTTAATACTTAAAGGGGTAAAATTATCGCTGTCTTATTCCAGAAATTCTAACTCATATTAAATCAACTCCATATAAAATTCTGAATATAAACTAACTCTTCATTTTCCTTGATGAAGAATAAATACTTACATTCTTTAAAAAAAAAATGGAGGAAGAAGAATAGACTCTTTTTTTCCTTCACTGAATTTCTCTGAGATGCCAAGGACCATAATGGCTTCAAGTTGAAAGTTTTAACAATGTCAAGACCCCTGGAAAATGTCAGGGACAAAAAAAAAAGACCTTCTAGGTCTTTTTGTATCTGCCTGATCAATCAACTAACTTAAAGATTTATTGCTGTTGAGTTTAATTATGTAATAAGAAACATCCTTTTTAAGATTTCTGAGCCTTACTTAAATATCAGGCCCACCAGATACTTAAAGATTTAAAAAAAAAAAAAAGGCTATGGAAAAAACATTTGGCCTGAGCACAGCATCCTCGAAGCTCCTGAAAGCTGACTTCTTTTCAGACCAGCCCTCAATAAAGTGCTGACTACAGCTGGTACCGAAAGTCCCATCATCACCAATCACTCCACTGAGACAGTCCCGAGGTATGTGCTGAGCACTGTTTTGTGGAATTTCCAGGATTGGAGTTGCAGTCATTTGGAGTCGTTGATGTGCTAAATTCGGAGACTGCTTTCCCTTCTTACTTCTCTCCAAGATTTTCCTGCGCCCATAAGATAAACAGCCAGCACTCGGTCCTTCATCTGAGAGGAAACAAAAATTAAAACAGCAGCTCTGAGCCAGACCGTCGAATGACTGTTTGCAAACACTTAAGGAAAGTGAGACATAAGATTAATAATTAGATAAAAAGCATATGAAAGTGGGTGAATGGATGGTAAGTGGATAAGTGATGTTGAATACATGAAATCAAGAAAAGAATAATTGGGCGGCGGCCGCCGGCTTCTTCCTCCCACCCTGCTTCTTTCAGCATAGCGCTGGGACTGCCGGGAGTGAAAGCCTAGAGGAGCACTGTCTTGGGAGGATGGCGTCCCCGGAACCTCTGAACATTGAAGACGTAACTGTGAACTTCACCCCCAAACAGTGGGACCTGATGAACGCAGCACAGAGGAAGCGGTGGAGAGAGGTGACATCAGAGGTTGCCTGTCTGCTGGAGTCCATCGCAGAAACCTCCTCATCTGCAAGACTCGCTTGACAGGAATGACTCGACGGAAACGAAGACTCAGAGGTCTTCATTGACACAGAGTTTGCTAAAGGATGCAGAAGACATCTCCTGTGTTAGCCTACGCCTGGTAGAGAACCACCATGAATAGTCACGTACTCCTGAGCACCTGGAACACAAAGAAATTGATCATCTAAATGGCAATGGCATTATGAAGAATTCGTTAGACATTAGACAATGCAGTAAGTCTCTCAAGGAAAACAGACAGTGTGACTGTGGTCTGTGTGCTAAAGTCTTTGTTGAGAGCAATGAACGCTGTAAACACAGTGTAACTCACACTGGAGGGAAATCACATGGTTGTAGTTTGTGTAGGACAGCCTTTGTTCCTTCAACGTTCAGTCAGCATACAACTGCACATGATGGAGACAAAGCGTGTGAGGATAGTGACCTGGGGCATGTACTCCGTCAACCCAGGGAGCTCAGTTGGCAGGATGGAGGAGACACTAGACAGGAAGTTGATGACAGCCACCTGTGTACTGCCCCCTCCATTCAGCCAAGTCACTTCCGGCAGCAAGAGGACACGCCCCCTGGAGGAGGGGCAGATGAAGGTCCCCTCTGTGTGTGGGAAGCCGTCACTCAGCCGTCTCATCCTGGAAGTCAGGAAGGAGCACATGCCAGAGAGAAAGCACAGGGGTGTCCTCCCATTGGGGAAGCCTCCTAAAGGTCAAGTGACCTTAACACACATAAAAGAACACACACTGAAGAGAAACAGCATGAATGTCGCATCTGTAGGAAAAGCCTTCAAAAAGGCATGTAACATTAAGAGACATAGCACAGTGCACACTGCAGAGAAGCCCTATGAATGTCGCACCTGTGGGAAAGCCTTCAGTATGCCATCTTCTCATGCCAAACATGAGAGAATACACACTGGAGAGAAGCCCTGGGAGTGTCATACCTGTGGGAAAGCCTTCACTAAGCCATGTAACCGCGCCACACATGAGAGAATACACACTGGAGAGAAACCCTATGAATGTCGCACCTGTGGGAAAGCCTTCACTGTGCAATCTTCTCTGCCACACATGAGAGAAAACACACTGGAGAGAAGCCCTATGAATGTCGCACCTGTGGGAAAGCCTTCACTGAGCCTCGTAATTGTGCCACACATGAGAGAATACACCCTGGAGAGAAACCCTATGAGTGTCATTTCTGTGGGACAGTTTTCTGTTTGGCCTCCAGCCTTTTTCACCATAAGAAATTACACACTAGAGAAAAAAATGATGTGTGTCATCAGTGAGTGAAATCATTCAGTATCTCATTTAAACCTTGCCAGGACGAGAAATGAGAGTAATCACACAAATGCTACCTGTGCGTGGAAGGTTTTGGTACACCGTGTAACCTTAGAAAGTAAGAGCAATCCTCCCAGAGGGAGAACTCAGGAGTCTCATCTGTGTGGGCAAGTTCTCAGTCAATCAACTCATCTAAGACAACACCAGAGGACATGTACTAGACAGAAACCACCGATAGAAACCATCTTTGTGAGAGGCTTTAGGCCTGAGTATCCACGGGTGAGAAAGAATGTGAACATCGCAGCTCTGGGAAAGCCTTCAGTCATCATGGAGGGTTGGCTCCCTCAAAGAACAATCAGCGGAGAGAAACCATGAGCGTCGCTCGTGGGAAAGCTGTGAACTGAGCTACTCCTCTTATGCAGAATCAAACGATGCACACTGATGAGAATCCACAAGAACATTTTTCATGTGAGAAATCCTTCTGTCTATAGTCAGCCCTTCAATGTCATGTGGGAATACAAACAGGAAAGAATAGAGCTGTGTGGGGTATTATATCTTGCTTGTATAGTATGCACATAAGAACTATGACTATGACTCAACGTTTAGTGAAAATTTATATATGATGACCTAGAACAAGAAAAGCCACCTGGAGACCCAAACTCAGTTTGGCTAGTCAGTCCCTATGCACAAACACATTTAAAGATGTACGTGTGTAATCTGCTTGGATTCCAGCGAACGTAGGAGTCTGTAATTACAATGTTAGTTTCAAATACCCTAAGGGCCTTAGCAGGAAGGAAACGCCTAATCCATACTTAATGGAGAAATCTTTCCATCTATGATGTTTGTGTGTGTGTGTGTGTGTGTTGGTTCTTTGTTAGTGTTCTGGCTTGAACTTGGCATGAGGGCTGTCAACTATCCTTTAGCTCTTTTTATTCTAGGCTAGCACTCTACCACTTTATGCCACAGCCCCAATTCGGGCTTTCTAAGTTGACTGGAGAACTTACCTGGCCCAGCTGGCTTTCAATTTTGATCCTTAGATAATCAGCCTCCTGAGTTGCTAGGATTACAGGCATGAGCCACCTGCACTGGGATACAATGTATTTGTAAGTAATAGGAGAGCAGTCACTTGACATACCTCATTTGTTTTTAATTTTGTGAACAAAGACTCATCTAAGCACCAGGTATGGCATGCAAAAAACCCTGAAGTAACAAGTTCTAAAAACACTAAGTATTCCATCTAAATGAATGATGAACTTTTATAATTGATAGCTTTTTTATTTAACAGCCAAGTTTGTGGTATATGTAATGTTCCATATTGTATATGATGTTTAGTGTCGTGAGTGATGAAAATCTCTGAGTGAATAACGATGTATTTTTCAACATTAAGATTCACTGAGGAAGCGTGATCTTAATAAGAAAAAAAAAAGAAAAAGAAAAGAATAATTGAAAGAAGAACCAATATAGACATTTTATATCCACCTGGAAAGTTCCTATTGATTAAATCCGTGCTCTCTTTAAAAGGGCTTTCAATTCTTTCCAAGTTTTTATGGCAGAAATTTTTAACCTCATAAAAAGTAGACTGACTAGTATAATGCATTTTCTCATACTTTCTCTAGTTCAAAAATAAAAAAAAAACCCTATCTACTCAGAAACATCTTGTCACCTCGTTCTTACCCCGCTCACTTACCTAACTCTAATATTTTGCATCAAATCCAGATATCATACCATTTCATCAATTTTCCAGCTACCTAATAAATGCCATATCTTTTACAGTTTAAGTCAAGTTTGCAACAAGGTCTGTACATTGTTACTGGTTGATATGTCATTCAAATCTGTTTTAGTCCATAATTCCCTACTCCATCTCTCTCTGTCTCTCTCTCTCTCACACACACACACATACGCACATACACGCCTCTCAATAATCTCTTTCAATGCATTTCTTAAATAAGAAGCTTACATATTTTAATTTAACAAAACACTGATCAGATGTAATGCAAATGATTATTTCATATGAGTTGTACAATTTATAATCCAGGGTTAAACCAGTGCTTTGATGTGATGTTTTCTTATCAGCTTCAGGCTAATATTGGAAACTTTTATTTAGATTGTGGAAAATATTTTCAAAATGTAAGTGCCTGGGGGTGGTAGGAACAGACATATGTATATGAAAGTGAAATCAGGGGCTGGGTGAATAAAGAAAATGAGAAAGCCAACAGAAAATGCCAAATTACTCTATAAATCTGCAAACTCTCAAGTCACTTCTCTGCTCAAAATGTTTCCATGGGTTTCCACTGCCCTGAGAATGAACTCTGAACTCCGGCCCCCAGCCTGGTGTGAACCACCACCCCCATGAGCTCTCCTCCTCTCCCTCCTCCCCCCCCATCACACAGCCTCTCCAAACCCCGCACTGCAACAAGGTCTGTGCGCTTGCTGTTCTACGTGGATTGAACCACAGCTGCTCACAATGAAGGCAGGAACACATGTGATTTCCCTTGTTTAAAAATAGACAGCACTACCTGAAAGCAGCACACAAAATGCTCCCATCACCACGGTGGGAACTTAGTCATGAGAGTAAGCAGAAATCAAAAAGTGTGGAACATCCGAAGTTCCCAACAAGAGGAATCCATCAGGAAATGGATCTTATTATGTTTAAAAATGAACTTGAACTTACTATGTTTAAACTTATTATGTTGAACTTATTATGTTTAAAAGAATCACTCTTGGTGATTGGTCCTTGGGAAACAGAATTCTGGGATGACATTTAGCTTTCACAAACAAAGAATCAAGGACTGTTCCTCTTCACTGACCCTCCCTGAAAGTAATGGGCATCAAAACGAGTAAGCGTGGAAAGATAAAGACAGTTATATCATGCAAGAAATGTTCACAAGATCAGAAATTGATGAAGACTGCTTGGAAAATCTAAATACATATGGACTGTACGTTGGGGAAAAAATACAAATTTTAGTTGTAAATAGTGTAACGATCTGGTTTTCGAAATCATTCTAGGGAAAAATAATCACCTGGAAGATGGAAGGGGAGCGTGAGGGAACACTGCATTGTGCTACGGTCCTTGTCTTATTTAAGGGAAAAATTAGAAATTCAAGTTTATGTTGATATCATTTTTAAATATAGCATTAAGTATACATGTTAAAATTTTGAGTAATCACCAGAGGAATTGAAAATAGAGTATACCAAAATTATATATTTAAAGAAACCTTAATCCATCCAATAAAAGACCAAAAATAATAATCTAGGAGTATAGCTCAATGCTAGAGCACTGGACTAGCTTTTGCAAGTCCCTGGTTCAATCCTAGACAACACACACACACACACACACACACACACACACGCACGCATATGGGGATGGCATTGTTGTAGAACACAAATCTATCAGTAGAAGAGAGTACAGAAATAGACCCCTATCTACATAATCAGTAGCTTCTTTACGTAGCAATAACATAAAGAAGAAACAGTCTACAAGAAATGATGCAAAATCAACTAGCTTAGCCTCCAGTCATACCCATCTGGGCAACACGTGTCGTTTTTTGTTAGCACATACTAATTGCACAAAGTGGTTTTGTTTTGATATTCCCATGCCTGCATACAATATACTTTGATAGAATTCACCTCTGATACCCTTTATGCATAAACATTTTTCAAAATTCATTGAAAAGCATCTCACCTGCTCTACAACCAACGTCTCTTTTGGTTGTTGAACTTCTCTCCATATCTGCTCCCTTCTCTCCCACCTCTTCCATCCATTCTGCCCTCACTTTCTTCCGCTAGAGATGCTTCACCAAGCTGCCTCCTGCAAACCCACGAGCAGAGGCCGGTGCCTCACGCCTGGAATCCTAGCTATTCAGGAGGCTGAGATCTGAGGATTGCAGTTCAAAGCCAGCCTGGGAGACTCTTACCTCCAATTAACCACTCAAAAACCAGAAGTAGGGGCTGGGGATATAGCCTAGTGGCAAGAGTGCCTGCCTCGGATACACGAGGCCCTAGGTTCGATTCCCCAGCACCACATATACAGAAAAACGGCCAGAAGTGGCGCTGTGGCTCAAGTGGCAGAGTGCTAGCCTTGAGCGGGAAGAAGCCAGGGACAGTGCTCAGGCCCTGAGTCCAAGGCCCAGGACTGGCCAAAAAAAAAAAAAAAAACCAGAAGTAGAGCTGTGCTCAAAGTGGGAGAATGCTAGCCTTGAGCAAAACTACTCAGGGACAGTGCCCAGGCCCTGGATATTCTAAAATATGAAGACGTGATATAAGCCTACCCCACCCCCAGCTCAGTAAGTGAGCTTTCAGGGCTTTCGCTTGCCCACTATGTCCTCGGATTTCCTCTCTACCCACTTTAGGAGTTTTTCAACCTCTCAGCATGCAAAAGGAGAAGGCCGGTGCAGGTAGTTCCGTTATGTCCCTGTTCTTGTCATTAAGACCTAAAAGGAGGCTCTGGATTTTCAAGTTTTCTTCCTGGTCCGAATTTCCCAGTCTGGCACCTTTAATATTATTTTCAATTCCTTGTCATCTGACCCATTCTGCTACACCTTCTGAGTGTTTTTGTTTTTGTTTTTGTTTGGGGGGGGGTACTTGATGAATTCCTGCACTGGGTTCTAGACTTCTTTTCCGAGAGCAGAAAGCCTGACCAGAGAGAGAGAATTAAAGCTAGATAACCACCTTTTTGTCTTCCTTGCAATCACTGTTTGTTCAACTTGCTAAGTCAGGCCCTGCAGGATGAATCCTGAGGAATGTATGGCAAAAAACTATCCCAGAAGATAACAGGGTTCATCAAGACTGACATGCACAGCTGTTCGGGTTGCACACTTCACCATCTACCGTGCTAAGGAAAAAGGGCCTGAAACCCAGCCTGTGCTCTTCCTACCAAGCTAGGCATCTTCAGAAGTGTGTGGACCTCTGTTACCGATTTATAAAAGGCATCAAGACAGGCCAACATCTACCCTGAAACTTATACTGGGGAAAACAGAAAAGGACTCTGGCATTTGGCTGGATTTAGAAGCCTGCAATGATCAGATTCTAGAACCCAGACGATCAGGGCAAGAGAGTCTTGCTTCACAGGACTGTCTGAGTAGAAATGAAAAAAAAAAAGTCAGATGAAAGGCATGAACCAGTTTTCAGTGAGGCTCATTACCTGGTATTCTGTGAGCTAAACGATGTGAAATTAGGCAGAGCCTCTTCCCGTCGAGTTCCTTCCGTCACTCAGCATTAGGCAGAGTTGCCCTCCCTTTCTGTTGGACCTCTGCACCTGGTCTGTGTCCAGGTGTTTCACAGCCAATTACCAGATGAACTTGATCTTGCAACGTTTTAACCTCAGGCCGGAACACAGTCTCCTCCTTGTGGGCCAGAGCCTGCGGACATGATGCTGAGAATCTCCACTGGAGCTGACAAAGAGAACCCCGAGAACTCCCAAAGTGTCATGTTTGGATTGCGGTCACTTCTGGAAAAGTCCAGGAGCAGGAGGTGCCTGAGTTAGAGGCACTTGGCCAGCAGTTATTCACAAAGACTTGTTATCCTTCCTACTCTTCCTGGACCAGTTGTCAAGGACTTCATCTTTACTGGCTTCTTTCCCAAAACGCCAATGGTGGTTAGGTTCATGGGTGAGGTATACACCAAAGAACCGGTTTTCCCCAACTTTGTTCCAATGGGGAACAGCTAGAATCAGGAGCCTCTGGTGCTCTCGGGTGTGTAGGGGTCCCGGGGAACTCAGCTTCACAGTGCTGATTGTACCTGTCACTAAATCACTAATTGCTGCTTATTTCTGTGCTCATTGTCATGTCAACGTGAGAGGAAGGCTGGAATGCAATCCGTGTGTTCCCGGATGTACCCCCGGCGCCTGCCAGCGTGTCCCACACTTAAGTCAAGGTTAAGAAACACTTGTTGACTGGAAGACAAGGCTCAGCAATGCCGTGGGTGAGGGATGAAAGAAGAAGGGTGTTGTTGAAACATGATTTCCTCTTGCTTCAAGACCAGGTGGGCAAAAGGGACAGCCAACAGTTGGCTCAGGATTCACATTCCAGATCAGATTAGAGAAGGTAGCATGGTTAGGCATCTCAGGGCAAAAGTAGCTGAGTACTATCGGGGTACACGGGGTATATAACAGGAAATATATAATGAGACTACAAAATGCCTCCTGCCTTAGATTCTACTTCGTCTGGTATGGATGCAGCTACCTACACCGACGGTGTTGCTCAAAACACCTGAAACAATGAACTACAGAACACAGAGGTTTATTTTGATTCACTATCATGGAGCTACCTGTTTGCCATCTGCTGACCTTGCTGTTTTGGGTCTCTAGGGTACACTATAGGCTGGGAAGGCATAGCAGGACAAAACCACTCCTCTTGGGGCCAGAAAATAAAGTAGCAAAAAGGAGACTGGAGGGTCCCACCATCTCCTTCAAGAGCAGAGCCCCAAATATCTGAAGAACTTACATGAAGATCCACTACCTTCCAGTAGTACCAAACAAGAAGCAAAGCCTTGGGGCTGGGGATATGGCCTAGTGGCAAGAGCGCTTGCCTCGTGTACATGAAGCCCTCGGTTCGACTCCCTAGCACCACATATACAGAAAATGGCCAGAAGTGGCGCTGCGGCTCAAGTGGCAGAGTGCTAGCCTTGAGCAAAAAGAAGCCAGGGACAGTGCTCAGGCCCTGAATCCAAGGCCCAGGACTGGCAAAAAACAACAAAAACAAGAAGCAAAGCCTTTAACACATGAGCTACTTGGGGGGAATGTTCAAAGTCCAAACCATGGCACCAACTTTCTTTTTATTTTGTTTTGTTTTTTTGCCAGTCCTGGGGCTTGAACTCACCACCTGAGCACTGTCCCTGACATCTTTTTGCTCAAGGCTAGCACTCCACCACTTGAGCCACAGCGCCACTTTGGGCTTTTTCTATCTATGTGGTGCTGAGGAATCAAACCCAGGGCTTCATGTATATGAGGGAAGCAATCTACCACTAGGCCATATTCCCAGCCCCCCAACTTTTTTTGGGTTTAGTGTTTGCATGGTATATCCGCTTTGTGGTTTGTTTGGAGTTTTCCTTTCCATTGTGGGAGTTTTCTGGTGAATACTCTCGTTTCCACTGTCTTGACAGACATTAACTCTCATGAGTCTGAGGAAAGTACAATGGTCCTTTAGTTGGTGTAAGGGAATTCATTCCCGGATCCCTGGTGATATCAAGCCCACAGATGCTCAAATCCCTGTTATCAAATTGCATCGTATTTTCAAATTACCTATGTACATCTTCTCATATACTTTATTTTTATTGTTTTTATTTGTCTTGTGGTGCTGAGGGCCCAGGCATTTGAACAAGCTAGGCAAGTGCGCTACTACTGAACTATACCTCTAACCCTTGTTCTATTTTAAGACAGGGTTTCTCTTTGTAGCTTGCTGTGTAGAGGCTGACTGTGAATTCACCATATAACCCAGGCTGGCCTCAAACTTCCAATCTTCCTGCCTCTGCCTCCTGAATGCTAGGATTATAGGACTGTGCCACCATGCTCAGCTCTCACAAATACTTCCAATCATCTCTGAATGACTCCTAATATATCGGGCAATGTAAATGGTTGTGCTGTCTTGCTTAGAGAATAATGACAAGAAAAAAAGTCTGTACCTGTTCAATACAGAAGCAATTTTTCCCAGATATTTTCAGTGCTCAAGTGATTGAATCCACACAAGCGGAACCCACAGATACAGAAGGCATTGGATATTTTTATCTATCGACTATACGGTGAGCTCTGGGAGGGCAGAGCTGTCTCCTTTGCTCTAGGCTCCATCCCCTGCTTTCTTGCTGAATGCTGTCACATGCTGGTTTAACTAAGTGGGGTTGTTTCCCATCCCTTAACAAGGTAGGAGTTACACCCTCAGTCACAATAGAGCAGAAGTCACAACGCACCCACGCACACACACGAGAGAGATGGGACAAGATGTCCCAGGCTGCCTTCGTCGCACACAGGGCATGTGGCGTCCAATCAGTCTCCAGCCGCTGCTTCCTTGCACTGCCCTTCAGCTGCCCATCCGCAGCTGCGCTGACAACAATGCTCTGTCCCCTTTTATCATTTCACTGAGGGCAGGAATGAAAGATCCATGATAACACGGAATTACTGTGCCTTTGCCTCATTTGATACACTAAACAGTCATCGTTTTTTTCCCCCCACTTTTCAAAAGAATGTAAGTGTCAAGCATAATTTTCAAGCAGGAAATTTTGACAATTTCAAACACTATGGAACTATAAGAAAGAATATTTCAATGAAGGAGTTTCTATTCTTCCTTCTCTAAACCTCTCTTCCTTCTAAAAGCTGGTGAAATAAGGATAGGGGCCTAACGAGCGCCACCTTGGCCATGTGGTGGATGGTAAGGAATTGGGTTTAACTGATGCCCTGTCTTCATGGTGAAGGAAGTCCCGCCTCCGAACTGATGGGCATTCCTGAGTGCCTAGAGGCAGGGGCGGGACCTGGACAATAGGCTACTGGACCTGCCAGTCTTGGGTCATGAACTCTCAAGCTCTCTGACACCCTGCCCTCCTAACCAGGACCCTATTTGGGCCTGGACCGGCTCAAGCACCATTATACCATGGCTCCTGGTTCCTGGCTCTCCTCCGGTCACATTGGGCTTGATCTGGTTTGTTGGTATTGTTTTACTGCTCTTTCTCTCCCCTCCTACTCTTATGACTCTCAGGGGGCCACAAGTCTTTGGGACAGGAGTCCACCTCAGTCGCTGCCTTTCTGATAAAGACTATCAGTTCCACCTCTCAAAATGTGGCTTCTCGGGGCTGGGAATATGGCCTAGTGGCAAGAGTGCTCGCCTCATATACATGAACCCCTGGGTTCGATTCCCCAGCACCACATACACAGAAAATGGCCAGAAGTGGCGCTGTGGCTCAAGTGGTAGAGTGCTAACCTTAGAGCAAAAAGAAGCCAGAGACAGTACTCACTCAGGTCCTGAGTTCAAGCCCCAGGACTGGCAAAAAAAAAAAAAAAATGTGGCTTCTTTATTTCTCACAACTGAGTTTCCATACAACAGTGGGAGATATTCGTTATGGAAAGGGATGCATAGGCAGTGTCTCCCTCAAGGGCCAACCAAGAAGCAGGAAATGCAAATACCGTTTGTGGGAGGCTTCCTCCACCTCTCTTCGTGTCAATCAGTATTCCAAGCCTACGAGAATCGTATTTGTTCACATACCTGAGTCCTAGAGGCCGACAAAGGTGAGAAAGGCAGGGCTTGGACCCTCGTCTTCCACAGTGGAAGGAAACACATTGATTTCCATCAAGGAAGACCTCACACTGGGTCTAAGTAGCTCCGTCTTGCCCTCGCCACCATCTTGGCACCTTAATAGATGATGGGGACTTCTTTTTTTTTTTTATTTTATTTTATTTTATTTTATTTTTATTTTTTTTTTTTTTTTTGGCCAGTCCTGGGCCTTGGACTCAGGGCCTGAGCACTGTCCCTGGCTTCTTCCCGCTCAAGGCTAGCACTCCGCCACTTGAGCCACAGCGCCGCTTCTGGCCGTTTTCTGTATACGTGGTGCTGGGGAATCGAACCTAGGGCCTCGTGTATCCGAGGCAGGCACTCTTGCCACTAGGCTATATCCCCAGCCCCAAATGATGATGGGGACTTCTGAGAACTCCAGAGGTGATAAAGGTCATTCGCTGAATTACAGATGTGGCATGGGTTATTTAGCACCAGGAAAGTTTCGCCCTTGGTTGTCCTTGATTGTTCCCCCTAAATAACTGGCCCTTGATTGCCCCTGATTGCTCCCCTTCGATAGCTTGCTTTGCTTCTGTAAAACAGGCTTTGCTGGGCCCCGTACCTCATGACATCTGCCTTGATGTGGTTTTTGCCTTTATAAACCTTGTGCTGGCTACATTCAAGACTGCAAGTTTTGGGGGACGCGAGTCCACTGGCAGTTGCCTGCTTTGTGATGAAGACTCTGGATTCGCTCTCTCGAAGTGTGGCTTCTCTGTATCTCGCTGATCGAATTTCTGTATAATAACACCTGGGGAATGGCCCCCACCCGCCTTCCCAGGAAAATCTAGCATGTGTTGACATGTACTGGCCTTAGCCCTTTTATAATTTTTTCAAGCCTATCTTATAACTCATTCTGTGTAGTCAAGATGAGAGTGTGTGTGTGTTCGTCAACAAAACTTTCTTGCCCAAATATTTAAGTCTCTCTTTTTTTTTTTTTGTCAGTCATGGGGCTTGAACTCCAGACCTGGGTGCTGTCCCTGAACTCTTCGGCTCAAGACTAGTGCTCTACCACATGAGCCACAGCACCACTTCCTGTTCTCTGGCGGTTAAATGGAGTCTCACAGACATTCCTGCCTGGGCTGGCTTTGAACCTTGATCCTCAGATCTCAGCCTCCTGAGTAGCTAGGATGACAGGTGTGAGCCACTAACACCTGGCAATATCTAAGTCTTAACTGAGAAACATATCCAGGCCAAAGCACAGTATGTTTCAACTTAGGATGCTGTATAGAGGTAGTTCTCATCAGACAGGGGAAGAGAGCATGAAGAAATGCCAAAGTGAGAGGTTATCTAGCAGGGAATCATTCATTGCCTGTTATTAAATGAGGAGGAAGAACAGAAGGCTAAATAATAACACCTCTGTGGTAAAATTCTGGGGAAATTATCTGTGGCCTCAATAGTCTCACACAAATGGGGAAGAGGAAATGACTTAAGACAAAGGTCTTGAGTCCCTAGTTGATCTTCTCCATTGCCTTCCTTCATCTCTACATTTCGCAATATAGTTACTAAGGTTTATGAGGATCCAGGATTCAAGATAACTCATCAAGTTAGGCACAATGTGTCTCCCACTGTTCTAGCTAACTAGAATTCTAAAAATCCAGAAGTGCCCATGATGAGATGAAATCTTCAGCATCCACCCTGAGTCTGGGCAAGGGCTTTCGTCTTGCTTGTTTCTGAGAGACTATGCTCACAGACCCATGGGAGAGGATCCCGCACTCGGCACCATCTTGTCTCTGTACCAAATATGCCCACGATAATAACTTGGGGGAGGAAGTATTTATTTTGAGTCACTGTTTCAAAGGTTTCACTCCATTGCTTTTAGACCTCTGTCACAGCAGAAATGGGATGGCAATAGGGCCTGGTGGAGGAAAGTTTCTCATCTTGTGGTGGCCAGAAGCAGAGAGACAGAGAGGGAGGTAGTAAGCCCCCAGCTACTTCCTTCAGCTAGGCACTGCCTCCTACAGCCCTTTCAGCTATGAGCTCATCACTCAGGCTTTTCTCAAGATAACATGTCATGATCTAATCACCCCTTGGTGACACCACCAGCTGAGAACCAAACATTCAATTTATGAGCCTCCTGAGGAGACACTGCATATCCAAACTGTAACAGACTCAGAAGTAAGTTTCAACAGGAAACTTGCTGTGGGATAGGAAGGACTATTTCAAGCAGCAATATCACCCTCCCTCACTGCCTTCCTCTCTTTGTCTTAACTTTCAGCTCTTTCTTTCCCTCCATAGCATATTGTGGTACAGCCTATTTTCTCTGCTAAGCCTTCTTTTTATTTCTTTATTTATTTTGTCATGGCGCTTGAACTCAGGGGCCTAGGCACTGTCCCTACACTTTTTGCTCAAGACTAGAGCCCTACCACTTTGAGCCACAGCGCCATTTCTGGTTTTCTGGTTGTTCAATGGAGATAAGAGTCTCATAGACTTTCCTTTACCCTCAGATCTCAGCCTCCTGAGTAGCTGGGATTGCAGGCATGAGTCACCAGCACCTGGCTCTGTCAAGCATTCCTGTTCCTCATCCTTCACTGAACTGTCCCCAGAGTAAATATTTGTCGGGAATTCACTCTGTTGCAAAATATAGAAGCTCAATTAGAAATGCTTTCAAGAAAAGGTATTGGCTCATATAACTTGGGAATGGATCTGCAAGTATGGCTAGATCAAGGGGCTCACGCTCTGTGATTACACCTTGCTTTTCCTTCATTGTTTTACTATGTTTGCCCCTAGCTTGGCTTCATTCTGGACGCTACTCTCTTGTTGGTGGGCTCTAGAAGCTTCTGTTTAATGTGGGCCAATATAACCCAGCAGCTGACAATGATATCCTTTTTCTTCCAGTGCCCAGTAACAATGACCCTGCCCAAAAATCTTTGCTTGTGCCCTTCCTTGAACCAATCGCTGTAGCCAAAGGAATCAGCTACTTGGCTAGTGTGTTCACAGCTCAATACTCATCCCTGTGATGGGCAAGTGGGGTCCCTTTAATGGCATGCTTATCAAAATCTCAGAAAGAAGGAATGCAGGGCAAGCAAAAGAAAAGGAAAACTCACACTACAAACATAAAAATCCTTCCGCCTGCTCTCCAGCCTTCAAAGTAGTTCCACCACCTTATCAGAGCTTTTCAGTGGCTTTTCTCATTCTCAATCCAGCTGGGTGCTGGAGACTCATGCCTGTCATCCTACCTACTCAGGAGGCTGACATCTGAGGATCGAGGTTCAAAGCCAGTCCAGGCAGGAAAGGCCATGAGACCACCAGAAAAGGCCATGACACCAGAAAAACCAGAAGTGGCACTGTGGCTCAAGTGGTAAAGCACTAGGCTTGAGCTGAAGAGCTCAGGGACAGCACCCAGGGCCAGAGTTCAAGCCCCACAAGTGACAGAAAAAAAAGAAAGAAAGGAAGAAAGAAGGAAAGAATTAAATGATCCAGAATAGCATTTTTAAAGAATGTACCATCATGGGGCTGGGAATAGGGCCTAGTGGTAGAGTGCTCGCCTCATATACGTGAAGACCCTGGGTTCAATTCCTCAGCACCACATATACAGAAAATGGCCAGAAGTGGCGCTGTGGCTCAAGTGGCAGAGTGCTAGCCTTGAGCAAAAACAAGTCAGGGACAGTGCTCAGGCCCTGAGTTCAAGCCCCAGAACTGGCAAAAACAAAACAAAACAAAGAATGTACCATCTTCATTGTAGATTTCTTTTTTACTGGCTTCAGGTATATAACATTTTATATATATATATAAAACTTTATATGTAACTTTATATATATATATAATGTTATATATGTATAACGTTTTATATATCTATATCTATAACTATATATAAACTTTGCTGGTTGTTTTCCTAATTTCTCACTCCTTTTCTGTGTCTCCAGTGAGGACAACCCATTTCCCTGCTGACAGCGCTGGTAAAATACAAAGAGGTAAAGAGGAATGGGTAGGGTTCACCTGTGATGCTGGATAGCCAGGTATAAAAAGGCACCTGGTGTCCAGCCCACGTCTTGAGCAGGACGGCAGATCTAGGCAGAGGGGAAACACTCCTCGCCAGGATTCCAGTTCTATCATGTCTTCTTCCAGAAGTGTGGATATGTTAGAGGCTTCCCTCTCCCATTAACATTTACTGGCTTCCAGAAGACACAAGGGTGTGTGTGTGTGTGTGTGTGTGTGTGTGTGTGTGTGTGTGTGTGTGTGTTCTTTCTTCTATTCTGAGAAACCCTATGTGCTGTTCTGAGAGTGAAATATAACTGAACGCTTGTGAATACTTTCAGGTGACTGGTCTCTCATAGTTAGAAGCAAGGTTTTCCAAATAATTATGTAGTTGAAACAAGATTCTTCTCCTTCCTCTTCTCCCCCCTCTTCCTCTTTCCTTTCCCCTTCCTCTTCCCTCTCCCCTTCCCCTTCCCCTTCCTCTTCCCCTTCCCCCTCCTCTTCCCCTTCCCCCTCCTCTTCCCCTACCCCTTCCTCTTCCCCTTCCCCCCCTCTTCCCCTTCCCCCTCCTCTTCCCCTTCCCCTTCCTCTTCCCCTTCCCCCTCCTCTTCCCCTTCCCCTTCCTCTTCCCCCTCCTCTTCCTCTTCTTCTTCCCCTTTCCCTTTCTCTTCCCCTTCCCCTTCCTCTTCCCCTTCCCCCTCCTCTTCCCCTTCCTCTTCCCCTTCCCCCTCCTCTTCCCCTTCCTCTTCCCCTTCCCCTTCCTCTTCTTCTTCCCCTACTCTCAGGATCTACATCCCCAGGACTACTGTCTTTTCCTGGAACTGAGAAAAGAACCTTTGTCTCATTCACCTGGCGAGCTGCTTTTTTCATCTCAGTTCAGCCCTGTCTTTACATGTCCTAAGAGCAAACCCCATAATTATGTGGGAGCAACCCTGCAGGGGAGCAGATGTGAGCTTCTGTGAGCTGAGCCTCTCAGCTCTCTCTTTTTGTCCCCCTCGGGGAAGCTGCAGGCAGAAGCAGGCTCGGCTGAGGCTCGGCTCTCCCTCCCTCCACTACCTTCACACAATGGTCCCCTTCTTCTAGCGCAGACCGGGTGTCCGCAGCCTGCTTGCCCCACAGCACAGTGCTGCACGGCTGCCGTTGCGGATACTTGGCACTCTGAGACAAGAGAATCGCTGGAGCCCAGGAGGTCTCAGGCCAGTCTGGGGCACACAGTGAAACCTGCTCTCAAAAAAGAAATGCATTGTGCCAAGCACAGGTGGCTCACGCTTTCCATCCTAGTTATACAGAAGGGTAAAGTCTGAACATCTCAGTTCAAAGCCAAGCTGGGCAAGAAAGCCAGTGACACTCTTATCTCCAACTAACAACGGAAAGCTGGACATGGAGCTGTGGCTCAAGCACTGTGACACTAGTGTTGAGCAAGAAAAAGCTCAAGCATAGTGCCCAGGCCCTGAGTTCAAGCCCCAGAATACACACACACACACACACACACACACACACACACTTCATAGATACAGATATCTATAGGAGATAGTGATTCCTCCTAGAAATGAGTTAGCATTCATAATATTGATGATTTGCAGGAGGAGATTCAAGTGTCAATATTCACAGGAGTTTGAGGCAAGTCCGTTCCAACCCAATTGAATGACTTTGGGAGCTCAAGTCCTCCCTGGAGGAAGTAACTACAGGTGTGGCCAGAAGAGCAAGAGAACTAGAATTGAAAGTAGAGCCTGTAGATGTCACGGAATGGCCGCAACCACCCGGTGACACCTGAGTGGACAGTTGCTTCTTCGGGTTGAGCAAAGGAAGTGGTTTCTGGAGAGAGAACCTAGTCCTGGTGGACATTCTGTGAGTACTCTTGAGAGGGCAGCACAGGGTCTTATCGAGCCTTGGTCCGCAGGCGACCACAGGGCCTGACAGGACACAGTCCGACCTGGAAGGACATTTCCGCTGTGAGTGAAATGCTACGGGACAACCTCACACGCTGCCGAGAAAACGTTCCTGAACAAGGAAGCATCCGTGCAGCAAACGTCATTGTGGTCTTCGTTTACGACATTGCTAGCCACACCCTATAGTCCCAGCCCTCCTCAGCATTTCTTTAGCAATAAATTATTTCTAATTGGGCTGGGGAATATGGCCTAGTGGCAAGAGTGCTTGCCTCGTGTACATGAAGCCCTGGGTTCAATCCCTCAGCACTACATATATAGAAAAGGCCGGAAGTGGTGCTGTGGCTCAAGTGGCAGAGTGCTAGCCTTGAGCAAAAAGAAGCCAGGGACAGTGCTCAGTCCCTGAGTCCAAGCCCCAGGAGTGGCAAAAAAACAAAACAAGCAAAAATACTTATTTCTAATTAAACTATAAAACATATTAAAATATATAATTTCTTATATGTAGCTTTATGTCTCAAAATTAATATATTATTAAATATAGCATATATTTAGTAAATATAATTATTACTAAATATAATCACCCTTACATATTATAATAATTATTTACAACATGTGAATGGATAATATAGTAATATGTCATATATAACAAGACTAGATTATTGTATAATATCTGATATATACTCTATGATTTACTAGTATATCATATATTATTAATATTAATATGTGATGTGCTATTTTATATATTATTTAATAAATATATATTGCATTATTAAATACATGCTATATTATATATAATTACATATAATGCATTCTATGTTTTGTATACATTATATTTTAGGCATAATGCTGTCACTTGATAGTAGAATACAGTGTGGTGTAAACATAGCTTTTTTGTTATTTGTTTTGTGTTGGTCCTGGGGCTTAAACTCAGGGCCTGGGAGCTGTCCCTGAGCTTTTTTGTTCAAGACTAGCACTTGACTACCATTTGAGCCACAACTCTGTTTCTGGCATTTGTTTGTTTCTCGACTGGTTGGTAGCTAATCAAAGATAAGAATTTCAGGACTTTCCTCCCCAGGATTGCATTAAACCTCCGTCTTCAGATCTCAGCCTCCTGATTATCTAGGGTCACAGGAGTAAGCCACCAGTGCCTGGCTTAAATATAGCTTTCCTGTGCTCTGAGAAATCAAAGCCTCTCTGACTTGTTTGAATGTGCTGTTCACTTCACCACAGTGCTCAGAACCAAACCTGCCATGTTTCTTCTGAGGTGTGCCCATATCTGAGATGTGTCAGGTGCATAGTAAGTACTCAGGTTAGTCGTTGTTGTTTTTTACATTCCCTACGGTGCTTCTTGCTTCTCTCCAGCCTTCTCACCTCTATGTCCAATTCAACCACAAATTCCAAAGTCGGAATGCAAAGTAAGAAATAATTTTAATAAAACGCTAGCAGTTGCTCTTGAAGACTACAGCATTCCCTGTTCTCTGGAGATCTTCCCACCTACCAGGCCCTGTTTTTTCTAGCTGGACATGCTTAGAGCTCTGGGCATGTCCTGTCCTATGGTAAACAGTTTTTTTATGACATAATCCAACAAGCTGGTAGGGGAAACGGAGGCAAAGCAGACCCACAGGTAAGCCAGCTTCCCCGGAGCATAAAAAGGAGAAGGGCTCCGAGCAGAGATGGCATGCTGGACGTCCTGTAGCACAGGGGTCAAGTCTGAGGCGGTCCTCGTAGTCATAGCCTGGAGGAAATTCCTCTGCTTGAGAATGTAGTCCTGGCCATAGTCCTCCTGCACTTCTCGGGGGAGGTTTTCCAGAATGTTCTTCTCCATCTTGTCCCACACATCACTTGTCCCTGAGATATCTGGGAGACAAGAGGGAAGGAAGGAAGGGTCAGAGGTTGGAAGGTAGGCCTCTGCTGGTGAGGATGGTTTTTTGCAGACACCTTTTAAAATAGGTGCTTCATCATGTCATTGATCGTTGCTTTGAAAACCATGAACAGAAAACAGCACAAATGATGGGATGTTTGCAAACAGAAAGATAACCTGCAACCAGACCAGCCTAGGGTCTCTTCTCAGTCCCTTCCCAGTGGCCACTGCGCTCAGGAAACAAGCAGGTGCCTTTTGCCTGGTTGTGTGGTACTTACTCCGCCGTGTCAACTTCTTAGCCAACGCAGTGTCTGCGAGGTCTACCCATGTATGTATTGTATACTCATTCTCTTTACTGCATAGCATCTCGTGCCATAAATATGCCAGAGATTACTACATAAGTACTATAACATGGAACCCTTGTGGTAGAATGTCTACAATACATTCTATGTATGTACATACTTGTTCGGAAGCCTCCGGGTTGGATGACAATAACTTTTACTCCCCATTTGGAAAGCTCTTGTCTCAGTACTGATGAGAACATGGTCAGAGCAGCCTTTGTTGAATTATAGGCTGCCATCCTTAGCAGCGGGACTGATCCTGTGGCAAAGGGGAGAGAAAGAGAATCAAAGGTGGTATTTCCATTCACCTGTAATCGGGAGAACATATGTTTTCGCTCCTATTTGTGTGGCTCTATCTTTGGCCTCCGTCTTTCTTAGTAACTCCATCATAGCTACCATAATGAAGAAAGCCAATTTCTAGATGAAATGTGACTAAGGTGGTAGGATAAACAGCTTCTTGTCTTTCCAGCCTGGGCAGGAAAGTCCCTGAGACCCTAATCTCCAATGAACTCCCAGAAGGCTTGAAGTGGAGCTGTGGCTCAAAGTCATACCGCACTAGTCTTGAGCAAAAAATGTTCAAGGACAGGGCCCAGGCTCTGAATTCAAGCCCCATGATCAATGGTGGGGGGGGGGGGTGAGGAGAACCAAAGACTTCAGAAAGAAAGTAGCTTTGTTAACACCTTGAGTTAAATTTCTGGCCTTCATGACTGTGAAAGAAGAAACTTCCATTGGACCCAAAATATTATGGTTCCAAATCTTGCTAAAAAAATTTCCCTGGTCAAAGCAGCAGCTAGTGGGTGAATGGGCAGATGTGCAGCTAAATAATGGAACACTACTCAGCTGTCAAAAGGGTTGAACTTGTTGTGCATAGCCACATGGATGTCTCAAAGTAATTACTGTTGAAGTGGAAAAGCTAAACGGAAAGGAGTATATACTCTTTGCCAGGATTATATTTGGGTAAAACTCTGCAATATGCAAACCAATCCCTAGTGAGAGAAGCACATCAAAAGTTAGCTGCAGTGTGAGAGAGCTATTGCCTGAATTGTGTTCCCCCAAAATCCCTATGTTGAAAGCCTACCCCTGAGTGTGATGGTATTTAGAAATGAGGCCTTCAAGACATAATGAAGTCGTGAAGGTGGAGCCCTTGGGATGGATTGGTGCCTTTTTAAAGAAGAGACACTTGATGGCTTAGTCACGCTCTCCACCATGTAAGGGAGGGAACCTCTGCAAGGCAGAACCTGGGCAGGCTAGCACATGATCTCACACTTCCAGTCTCCAGAACTCTGAGAAAATAAATTCCCAGTGTGTAAGCCACTCGGTCTATGGCATTTTGTTATAGCAGCTCAAGGAGACTAATCCGCCGCGTCAACAACAGGACGTGTTTTAACCAACCATCTGCAGAGCTATGTGCTCACTCCACCCCTCCCAGACCTAGACGGCAAGCTCCTCGTTCTGACTTAACGTAGACACTATGGACACATCCTTCCCCTTCAAGTTTTTCTGCCTCTGCGAACCTCTCGATGGCTGTGTCCTCTGGGCTACATCCTCCGCCTGGCGAGTGATGAGTCCAGCATTCACTTTGTTAATCACCTGTCTTTGCCCCAATGTCTTCATGCCCTTTGAGATAACACAAGGCCTCAAGGGTTGTCAGTCATGATTATCAACACCAGGAAATAAGGTCTAGCTACGCAGAAATTACAGAAAAGGGCTTTGCAACTAAGTGCCCCGTGGAGGCATTTACTGCCAGCAGAGGGCAGAAGATTGTAGCCTTCCAGCCTGGAGCTGTACAGGAAGGCACCAAGGCCCCGTGCCCACAGGAACTTTGTCTTTCTACTAGCTTTCCAAGCCAGGGCTACCATGTTCTCTTGAGCCAAGAACACATCATGAGGACTCTCAACGAGCTTCTGCCTCCACCAAACCCAGCTGGAGTCACGAAAGGAAGTTCACTCCTTTATTCCGCTTTTCCACACTAATGAACACAAATCAATCCGTGACTCCAGGAGAGACAGGTTTGCTAATTTCCATTAGCAGAAGCTTGGAAGAATGTCCTATGGTTTCCTGACAATCTCACAGACTGTGACAAGCGTTCGCTTACCAAAACTCAAAAGTATACTATATGTGTGTCTAGTTACATTACAATGAAACCCCTTCGTACAATCAATAGACAACAATAAATGCTGTGTGTATGTGCCAGCCCTGGGACTTGGATTCAGTGCCCAGGTGCAATCCCTTAGGTTCAAGGTTGGCTCAAGATTGGCATTCTACCAGTTGAGTCACAGCGCCCCCTTCTGGCTTTTTGCTATTTAATCTGAGACAAAGAGTCTCCTGGACTTTCCCACTTGGCCTGGCTTTGAGCCACAATCCCCAGATCTCAGCCTCCTGAGTAGCTGGGATTACAGATGTGAGCCACCAGCGCTCCACTTAAAGAAATAACGTAAGAAAAAGTTAAGCTTTCAGATGAAATTTTTTTTTTTAAGAAAAGCCTGGGACCTTGTTACCAAAGTATGGGCACAACCAGCCACCCAGAGAAGGACTCACCCCTCCCCAAAACATCACGGGCAGAAGCTGAGAGCTGCTAATCTCAGTACCTTTGCCCCTGATACATGCTGTTCTGATTGATACTCTATCTGCTGCCATTTGACAGGTCAGAAGGCAAGATTCAGATGGCAACTGACTCCAAATCCCTGAGGCTTGGACCGTTTCAGAAGGGCTTATTCTCAACTATTCACACACAGGTACCTGCAAAGCTACATATTAGTCATTTAATCTGTGATTTCCTAAGAGGAAAACTGGCCAGACAAAGTTCTCAGATCTCACAAGCAAAAAGACTTTCCACCTGCCCTTTGTACAATCGAAGAGCTGCCCCTAAATTCTTTAGATCTGTAGTTAAATATTTATCCAACTATCTTGCTGGAAAACTGAGTGAGAGGGTAAGTGGTAAATAGAGTCATCTAGGAGAAACATCTCCCAGAGTGTGCATGGAGAAATCTACAAGGAACGCTCCATTGTTATCTGCCCCCTACACAAGAGCAACAACGCTGAGAACTTAATCCTTGGGACCTTTCCATGTGGTCAGCGCCTTTACATCCTCCACTTGCGGGGAGAAAATTCGGGCTTAGAGGAGCCCTTGGCCCTTAGCCAGGGGGGTGACTGGACTATTCCCCCAACTAGCAAGTAGGGTGCTGCACCATCCTGACTCCTAGAGGAAGTGATTATGAGCTATCCCTGAACCAGGACAACGAGGTCGAAGGGGAGGGCCAGGGATCAGGAAGGAGTTAGCAGGGAAAGGAAGAAGGAAACGATGAAGAGAATGAGTGAGGAAGGGAAAAAGAGGAAGTCAGACTGATGGCTTCAGTCTGCTTGGGAGAGTTCTGAAGAGGAAGTAACTATAAACTATAATAAGTATCCTTCTCCTTACAGTGTATATACCTTTGCTTACTTTTGTTTGGTTTATTGAGCACCTGAGAGAAGGAGAAGGAGAGACCAACATTCTGGATTTAGCTGGAAAGGAAAGGAAAGGAGACGGTCAAGACTTGGGAATGAGATAAGGCAGAGAAAGGAAGGTGACCTCAAGGTGAAGGGCTAATAACTAAAGATGTTTCAAAGCAGAGAAGTATCTAAATGAGATTTGCATTAAAATATGTTTTGTGGTTTGAGATTGAGCCTTCCCCTCTATCTGTCCCTGAGGTCTAATAAAAGCTATTTTCTGGAATTGCTTTGCCTTTGTGGGACGTAATAAAGTGCTAAATGTTAACTCACTATGGTGTAAAGAATGAGGAAAAAGTGTCCGTGGAGACCGGTTATGTAAGAGTAGGAGGAATGGAATTGATTGATTGATTGATTGATTGATTGATGATTATTGAAGTTTGAACTCAGAGCCCCACCTTTGCTAAATAGGTGCCACCCCCAGTCTTTCTCTCTTTTTTTTTTTTCTTTTTCTATGTATTTTTCCTCTTTTTCTTTTTGCCTTAATTATTTGTTGTTGTTCTTTTTTGCCAGTCTTGGGGCTTGATCTCAGGGCCTGGGCAATGTCACTGAGCTTCTTTTGCTCAAGGATAGCTCTCTACCACTTGAGCCAAAGCAGCACTTCTGGCTTTTTCTGTGTATGTGGTGCTGAAAAATTGAACCCAGGACTTCATGCTATTAGCCAAACACTCTACTGCTAAGCCTCATTCCCAGCCTTGCTTTAGTTATTTTTCTGAGTCTTTTATTGTTTTCCAGGAAAAGCTTCAGTCTACAATCCTCCTATTTCTTCTGAATAGCTGGGGTTATAGGAAGATACCAGCAGGCCTAGTTGGAATAGACTTTAAATTTGGGGGAAAGGAAAGTATTTGGAATAGACAACTAGATGCATTGTATAGGATGTAAATTATATATAAAGGTTGGCCTAAAGAGAGCCAGAATGAGATTATAAAAGGAACATTTTGGGCTGGGGATATGGCCTAGTGGCAAGAGTGCCTGCCTCATATACATGAGGCCCTGGGTTCGATTCCCCAGCACCACATATACAGAAAATGGCCAGAAGGGGTGCTGTGGCTCAAGTGGCAGAGTGCTAGCCTTGAGCGGGAAGAAGCCAGGGACAGTGCTCAGACCCTGAGTCCAAGGCCCAGGACTGGCCAAAAAAAAAAAAAAGAGAGAGAGAGAGAGAGCTGAAAATATGAATTTAGAAATCAGATATGAGTTTGTATATGAAAATATTTGCAGCCTCCATAAAGGATATGCAAACTAATAGTGACCCAGCTCTGCCTTTGCGTGCCTGGCTTTTCCTGTCCAACCCACTAAGAATGCAGCGAACTCATCTTGTGACAGTCACCCCATGACAGACCAACCAACCATGTGGGACAATGGTGACTCACCTCCCATACTGCTGATCATCACCAGCCTGCCCTTGGATTTCCTAAGCAGAGGCAAAAATGTTTTCGTGACTTCCACAGGTCCAAAGAAGTTCACAGCCATGCATCTTTTGTAATCGTTCATGGGAATGAGCTCGCCGTCTATGGGGAAGCCGATAATTCCAGCATTGTTGACTACAGCCCACAGCCCTAAGGACGGAAAGGAACAGCTTTGAGGTCTCTCCTACATGTGGGAAGTGAGATGTTTGTGGTCTGTGGGAAAGGAGGGTGCAGCACGTAGAAGGTAGTGGTAGGGCTTTGCCTGGCGTTGTAGTGTCAAATGCCCCCTCTTGGTTTCTCCTAAGAGCGTATAAGGACCTTTACCACCATGTGAGAGGATCTGGGTCTTCCGTTATCCATAAACTAGCAAAGTCCTGCTCCTCCTGCTTCCCTCAGCTCACTCACCCCTCCTCTAGGCCCCCCTTCCCCTCCCCTGCCCACCCGAGGACGGGAACCTTTGGTGGAAGCCACGCAGCTTGAGACTGTCTTAGCCTTCCTTTGTCTAAAGGCCGCATGAGCAATGGTCAGCTCTGCAAGCACTGTGACCTCATATCGTGAGCAAGGGCAGCCAGTAGATGGAAATCCTGCTTATGAACACTGCCGTTTAAGTGTCGCACACATTGCACTCATCAAAACCACTCACCTTCTGTAAATAAAAAAACAAAACTATCCACGCTCATTGGCCATAAGAGAACAGATGACAGAACTCGATAACATGCTTTCCCTGCCTTCGTGTGTAGAGGGCTTCTCTTCTCTATTGTTAAGTGTACAGCCCGGGGTTGTGAAACACTGTATTCCACTGTACTGTGGAGCAGAACTTATCGCCACTGTACAATTGTGCTTTGTACAGGTTCACCTGAGATAGGATTCTGAACTTGCCAATAAGTCCATTGTGCCTGTAGGGCTGGATATAATCATTTAATACTTAATATTGGTTAATCAAAAACCGTATGTGAATACTGTGCTATGTGGGGGCAGAGGCCAGTGCCTAGCCCGTGTCCAGGAGCTGTGGCCTGCTGGTTTCCCCATAGGAAGAAGAGGCCCATCCTGGAAGCAGAGAGGATGGTCAGTGAGCGAGGAGGGGGAAAACGGGACATCTGGAGACCCCAGTGCCAAGGAGTGTTGTGTGAGCACTGCGTCCTATTACCACGGAGAGGTGAGGGCTGGCAACTTGGCCAGGCCCATCGGGAAAGCACGGTGAGGGCCTATGAAGAGGTGAGAGACAGAGAGCGACAGGGAAGGGAAAGAGAAAGGACAGGGGCTGACGGAGCCCCATAGTCATAAACTTACTGTTCCCCCGAACCTGGGAAAGTCCAATGTGTGTTGACATTGCTGGAGGAAGCCAGTGAGGACGAGATGGGAGAAAAACGAATGGGAGATGACCAAGAAGACGCAGAGAGGATAGGACAGGGGAGTCTGTGCGTTCTGTGAGCACAGCACCACGTCCCAGGCACTCGTAACATTTTTGTCCATAGAGATCCTGGCATGTGGTCAACTCAGTACTGACAGCTACCGGTGCATGGTAGAGAGGATGATCACCAGAGAGCCAGAAGGAGAGTCCAGCACTGGCGACTCAGGAGCAGGGCTTTCGAGGGCACGGGGAGCCAAGGCAGTACCTTTGTCCTGTATCTTTTCCACAACTTTGCTGTAGGCATCTTGTATCTGCTCTGGCTTGGTGACATCCATCTGGAGCACGGAGAGGCGCCGCGAGCAGGATCTTCGCAATTCTTCAGCTCCAGGGCTCCTTTCATCCAGAACGCCAGCAAATACTGTGAAGCCCAGCTTGTCCAGATGCTTAGCCAAACCATGGCCAAACCCCGTGTCGGTGCCTGGAAAGGGCCAAGAGAAGCCAAGAGAGACATATTTCTCCATGTAAAGAAAGGTAAATGAGACAGAATTAGGGAGGGGGGAGAGGGCATGGCTGAGAAGAGAAAGGTTGAGGGGGATTGCTGATCCAATCGAGGATTGGCTGGCACCTAGAGACTGTAGAGAAACACCACCTACGCCATAAGAAACTACTTGCTTGTCTTATACAATTTGTTTCTCTAAAGGCCAGGCTGAGGCCAGGTAGCAGTGGCTCACACCTATAATCCTATAGCTTCTCAGGAGGCTGAGATCTGAGGATCACGGTTCAAAGCCAGCCTGGGCAGGCAACCCCATGAGATTCTTCTTTCCAATTAACCACCAAAAAAGCTAGCAGTGTGGCTCAAGTGGTTGAGTATCAGCCTTGAGTATAAAAGCTAAGGCCCTGAGTTCAAGCCACAGTATGGAAGGAAGGGAGGGAGGGAGGGAGGGAGGGAGGGAGGGAGGGAGGGAGGGAGGGAGGGAGGGAGGGAGGGAGGGAGGGAGGGAAAGAAAGAAAGAAAGAAAGGAAGGAGGGAGGGAGGGAAAGAGGGAGAGAGGGAAGGGAGGGAGGGAGAAAATGTAAGAAATTAACCAAATATCCATCAACTGCAGATTGGCCATAGAAGGTGAATTACTGATTAGTAAGGAGAAATGAAATAATGATACTAAAGACATGAATGAACCTTGGAAAAAATGGTGGGCAGAAAACCAAGGTGGCAGATAAAGGAACGAGAGCAGGGAAGCAACATTTCCATCATAGATATAGAATAGCCTCACAGATGTTTTAAAAGGCAGCATCTTGAACAGTTTTGTGACATCTTGGATCTTCCCATCTTCAGAAAGTTCTTGGGAAGAGCCTGGCACTATGGAAGCACAAAAAGGAAACTGAGCAAAGACCACAAGCTCTACAGGAGCCCTGTGATCTTGGAAAGGAGTAAGAGTTAAGAAATCCTCTCACCCCTTGTCTTATCTTCTCGGTAATGGCTTAGTGTAAACAATTCCTATCCTCATAGGATTAGATAAGATTCACAGATAGTTAGATGCCTTGGGTCCCACCTCAGGAGAAGGCCAGACCCAGAATGCCCAACCCCTTCCTTTACTCTTTAAGAATGATCAGCTGAACTGCCTTGTCCTTCTGGTCAGTTGCAACAAAAATACTTACGTTTGGTTGGTTTGCTTTTTTGCCAGTCCTGGGGCTTGGACTCGGGGCCTGAGCACTGTCCCTGGCTTCTTTTTGCCCAAGGCTAGCACTCTGCCACTTGAACCACAGCGCCACTTGCGGCTTTTTCTATCTATGTGGTGCTGGGGAATCGAACCCAGGGCTTCATGTATACGAGGCGAGCACTCTTGCCACTAGGCCACATTCCCAGCCCATACAAAAATATTTATTATCCTAACTTTAGTAAGGATTCCCCTTCTACCAGATCCTGGCAACTAGGCTATCCTTATTAAAAGGGTTGTTTTGGAATTGGCAATGAATTTATAAAGCCAAAGTTAACAAGAAACCATCTACTTTGCGCTCAGCAGGGAGATGGCAGAGCCCAGAGGCTGATTCTGTGCTCCTGCCTGAGCATCCCTGCCTTTCTGCTCAAAGTTCAGATCTGCAGAATGGGCTTATGGAGTCGAGCTGGGAATGTGGCTCAGTGGTAGAGCATTCGCCCTGCATGCATGAAGCCCCGGGTTCAATTCCTCAGTACCACATGAACAGAAAAGGCTGGAAGGGGCGCTGTGGCTCCAGTGGTAGAGTGCTAGCCTTGAGCAAAAGAAGTTTGGGGACAGCGCCCTGGCCCTGAGCTCAAGCCCCAAGACAGGTAAAAAAAAAAAAAAAAAAATCAGGCTGCTTACCTGCCTCCTTCCTGCTTCCGAGCCTTGGGAAAAGTACACAGAGTCGCCACTTCCTCGTGTGAGAAGTAGATTTGGGGTTGTTGGGCAGGCACATATCACTTGAGCATGCTCCTAACCCAGAAGTGGGGTTCAGACCCTGCTCTCTTCCTAGGCTGCTCAGCGCAGTCACCGAGACTGCGCCACATGAGGCCCCGCGGGCCGTCCAACGACTGCGACAGAATGCTGGCCCTGAGCTGACACCGCCTTGCAAAGGTGACCAGTTGTCGTGGCCCCGGCCCCTCTGAAAGCTGGGGGTCAGGGGACCCCGAGAAAGCACGTGGCTAGGGAGCCATCCCCTGCTGGCCACACAGAAGCTCCGTGTTCGCCGGGAAGCCACGGCTAAGTCTGGGGCCTCCCGGCTTGTGTAAGCACGCGGTGTCTGCCAGACGCCCCTACCCGGCCACAGGGGTGGGGCTCATGTGCAGGTCATTCTATTCTCTTCAGGTAGCAGCGGAGGAAATGGAGGTTCAGCCTCACAGCTAGGACATGGCAGAAGTCATCTTGTCCTAGACATGGCCTGGGTACAAAGAGCTGTGATAGAGTCAGGAAGCAGCGCTTCACGCCTGTGATCCTCGCTCCTTAGGAGGCTGAGATCTGAGGATCTTAGTGGGAAGCCAGCGCAGGCAGGAAAGTCCGTGAGACTCCATCTCCAAGAAACCACAAAACAATGGAAATGTGGCTCAAGTGGTAGAGTGCCAGACTTGAGTGAAAAGCAAAGGGACAAGACCCAGGGCTTAAATTCAAGCCCCAGTACTGGCACTGTGTGTGTGTGTGTGTGTGTGTGTGTGTGTGTGTGTGTGTGTGTGTGTGTGTGTGTGTGTGTTTGGGGTATGAAATACTCAACTCCTTCAGAGCACAAGGCTCAGGTACCATGTGTTAAATGAATAGTCGCTTAGGAGGGCTCAGGAATATGAGTGCCTTTAGAACAGAGAGGGGTAGATAGAGGATTTAGAGTACCCCAAATATTAACATACAACTGGATACCAGTGGTTCATGCCTGTAATGCTAGCTACTTGGGAGGGTGAGAGTAAAAGGTTTATGACTCAAGTCCAGCCCAGGCAGAAAAGTCCATGAGACTCTATCTCCAAAATAACAAGCAAAACAAACCCAGACTGGAAGCATGGCTCAAGTGGTAAAGCACCAGCCAATCAGGCTGAAGGCTGTGAGTTCAAACCCCAGTACCAAGACACATGTTTCACACAAAGCCACTATAAATATAGAGATGATATAGATAGAGATGACAGGGATAAATGATATATAAACATAGATACATCCCAATATATGCTTGTGGAACTCAGCGCCTATCCCAGCAGAGGGTGGAGAAACACTGAGTTGTTCTAAGCAATGTCCTTTAAAATCATTCTACCTCTACTGGCCTAGACACCCACCCACGTAGAGCAAGTGCTGAGTGCTAGTACCCCATTTGTGCAAGTCTGCAGGGAATTTGAAATCACACTTAATTGTAAAAATACGAATGCAGTCCTGACTGACACGTGAAGTGGAAAGGGAAACGACCATAAATTTTTAAGAGTTAAGAATGATACAGTTTCAAAGTGTATTTATGCTACTGCCACATGGGGACTTTTAAATAATTTAGCACGTTAAATTATTTAGCTGCTGAGCAGAAGCATACCCCGTGATTTGTTGGGGCAAGTCTTTAATTAGGCAGGTTGTGAATAATGCAAATTTGGGTGGGCTTTTTTTTTTTTCTTTCCTAACCAGGTCTCTTGAATGCAAAGCACTTTTCCCGTGGAGGCGGGGCTGGGCGGTGGAGTGTGTGGGCCGCTAGAAACAAACCCAGTCCCAGGCAAGAAGGAAAAAGAATGTGAAAACCTGAGTAGCTTCTAATCATAAAGAAAAGAAATCATAGAGGTAATCAAACCCTGCCAACACCAGATCGATGCCAGAGGTCATAAGCAGGAATATAATTATCAGAAAGAGCTGAGGAGGGCGTTTCCCGAATAAATAAAGAAGAGATTAACCAGAGGTAAATCAGAGCAGTCAGTCCAAGCCCAGCTCGTGTGGGGCTTTCAAATCTAGGGTTCACTGAGCGTATCATTGTGTTCCTTCAAACAGGAACCTGATAGGGTCGGATTTGGTTGCAAAAACTGAGGTGTGCTAGTGGGATCCAGTGAGTAAAGGAAGGCCAGGACTTGGCTAAACATCCTACCAGGGACAGGTTAGCCCCGCCCTGAAGGAGGACCTGGCTCCCAAAGGTTGAGAAGCCCCGGTGACTGACCGCTGGGGGTGTCATTGGCCAGACTCATGAGATGTCATCAGGAAGTTTTGAATGAAGATTTTAAAGGGATCATCTGGGCAGTAAATCATAATGTGAGTAATAAAAAACTGTACTAAAGGCCACCATTTCCTGTTTCCTGAGCACGTACAATGTTTGAGACACTGTACTCAACGCCTTGTCTAAGCATATCTCAGTATTTCTTTGGATGGGAATCCGCTTTGTTCTCATAACTCCGTGTTGCTTCCCCCCACCTCAGCCCATTCTTCCCCCCCCCCCCCCCCAATCCTGGGGCTTGGACTCAGGGCCTGAGCACTGTCCCTGGCTTCTTTTTGCTCAAGGCTAGCACTCTGCCACTTGAGCCACAGCGCCACCTCTGGCCTTTTCTATATATGTGGTGCTGAGGTATTCGAACCCAGGGCTTCATGTATGCGAGGCAATTACTCTACCACTAGGCCATATTCCCAGCCCCTCAGCCCATTCTTTTTATATATCCAAAGACCCTATATGAAGGACCTGCCTCTCCCCTGTAGGCCCATTCTACCTATGAATCCAAAGATGGAATAGGAAGGACTGCCCTCTGCCCTGTTTGCCCAAGTGCCTACCCATATCGGGCAAGCGACCAAAGGTCTGCACAGACTGCCTGACCTAGGCAGGGCACTCTACCTAAGCCAGGCTGTAAACATTACATCGTGGGCCACACCCAAAAGTCTCCCACCCCTTCACCTAGTGGCTTTTTCATTAACCTCTGCCTCTTTGCTCAGACCTCATAAAAACCTATTCCTGAGCACATCTCTCCAAGCCCTGCGGGAAGGCTGTGTCCCTCCCTGCTGTATCTCGATAAACAGTCCTCGCCTGTGAAAGATCGAGTCCGGCCTGTCTCCTTCCTCTTCCTCCATTTTCCTAACATCTTCCATGTTGGTCCATTCATTTCTAAAGTCGCCTCTTCCAGCAGAATGCAAGGGTAGTGAGGGCAAGAGTCTTGCTTTAACTCCCCAATCTTTCGCCCACGGCACCGTGACCGATGCCTTCTGCAGCCTTGTTGAGTGAATTCAGCGCTATGGGTGAGGCCCCAGCTCAAGACGAGAGAAGTGAGTGAGTCTCGTCTGTTGCCTGAACCATCAGTCTGAACAAATCTGTGTTGTCGTTGCCTAGAGCTAACTTCCCATCTTGCTCTTTCCTTTCCCCACCGTGCTCTCAAAGCTTCACAGTGTCAGGGCTGGGAATATGACCGAGGGGTAAAATGCTCGACTCGTATACATGAAGCCTTGGGTTCGATTCCTTAGCACCACATATATAGGAAGAGCCAGAAGTGGTAGAGTGCTAGCCTTGAGCAAAAAGAAGCCAGGGTCAGTGCTCAGGCCCTGAGTTCAAGCCCTAGGACTGGCCAAACAAAACAAAACAAAACTTCACAGTGTCCTGCTACCTTCACTGGGGTTACTTCATGTGCTTTGGGGCTCCTTCCCGTGCCCTTTCCTAGGGCACCTCTCTCTAATCATCGCGCCCTGTGCACCGGAATCCAGACATCTCCTCTCATTCCACTCCGTCTCTTCCACAAGTCAGATGTCGTTCATAATGCTCTCCCGTGAAACCCGCTGCCGCCTTTCCCTGCTGCCCTGTCCACACAGGCCACAGCCCAGCTTCTGGTCCTCACCTCTGCCCACACGCTTCACCCAGGAGCCTTCTCAGCGTCCAGAGCTGGATCTGCCCCGTCTATGGGGACAAAGTGCCTCTTTTGGTCTCCGGTCTCGAGCTCTTTCTTGAATCTTAGCCTCTCTTCTCTTCACCTGGGCATTCCCATCTGGATCCAAGGCCATGGGGTTCCACATGTCTCAAGCAAAAATATCATCTTGTTCTCAGTCAGTTCCTTCCTCTCAATCTCTCGAGAACCACGGTTTCTCTTAGTAGTAATAGTCATTTTCAGACCCTAAGATTCATTCTCCATAGCTCTCTCTCCTTTTGGTGTTGAACTCAGGACCCTAAACATTCTAAGCAAATACTTTACCACTAATGCCTCCAGCTTTTATTATTATTATTATTATTATTGCTATTGCTTTTTCTTCTTATCATCATCATCATCCTTATTTTTGAGAAACAAAATTGACTCAGGCTGGACTCCACCTCTCAATCTTCCTGCCTTTGTCTCCTAAGTAGCTGGGATTAGAAACAGGGACCACCCCACCCAGACATTATTCCTCTCTTGAAATGGTCACCCGAGGAGTCCGTGTGGACACCCAGCTTTACACTGGGGACACCCTGCCCCGCCCCCCCCCCCCCAGTGGAACTACAGTCCACTTAGCAAGCCAGTTGGTCAGAAGAGGGGATTCCATGGGGGGCACTGGTGAGCGTTCTGCGGAGGCAGGATGCTTATTGCTGCATCTTTGGGTCTAGTCAGAGGAAGAGAAGACATACATATGAGTGTGAAGATTTCCCCATCACACCCCAGTGATCAAAAGTTCATGTGACTCTTCCACCAAGAAGTTCTTCTAAATGGTGGTTTGCTTTTCCAACTGATGACCTGAGCCCAGTCTCCTTCGTGGTCCTCCCTCCCCTCACTCTTCCCCGCTTCACCCCGCTCACATCTTACATGGCCTTGTCATGTCCTTGCTTCTTACCCACCTCCCACACTGCATTCTAAGTCTATGAGATGTAATGGACACGCACTATTAGCCTCTGTAGTTCCAATACCTGGTACAAGTGCTCGATCAATATTGGTTAAATCATGAACAAATGGGTTCCCATTCTCTTTCCTCACTATCAACTCGAGTTCTTTTTCTCTAACCCTCGTAGGCAAGAGCTACCTTCCCCAGATTTCACCACAACATGATAGCAGGTTCTGAATAATAAGGTAGCGATGCCCCTATGTTATTTGATCCCTAGCACTGTAAGAGATGGAACAATCAACAGCGTGGCCTGGGATTAGCCCGTCCCCCAATCTTGCTCAGCCTTGCCAATAATGCTCTGTGCCACAGGGAGAAAGGGGCTCAGGAAGAAAGAAAATGCCAGAACATTTTACCTAAAGGAAAGGTTGCACAACCCCGTACCTCCCAGACCTCTCTGTAGCAGAAACACTGCAATGACAACTCAGAACAAAGGTCCAGGACTGAGAAGACATGAGGGAGAAAAATGCAAGAGATGAGGCCAGTCACATGGGGTACTCTTGGATGAGGCCCGGGCTCAAAAGAGCAAGAGCCACAGACAGACACAACATAGAGCCAAGGACACGGACACTGGACAATCCCTGCCCAGATCGAGGAAAGCTCAGATCTGGCGGCTAAGGCCTGGAGTTTCAGGTGAGCCACGCAAAAAGACAGCAGAGACAAGGGCTAAGTAAGTGGGCAAGCTGGCCAACCTGTTGTATCCAGTTACCACGGGAGAAAAAAAGGAAGGACATTTCACCAACATAGTTCCTACATTCATAATCCCTTCACTCATTCTCCTCGTATTGGGTTTACCAGGCTTCAACGCCCACAGTCAGGGCCAGCCCTGGCCCTCAGGCTACTCAGAATACAACTGGGCAAGCTTCCATTCCAACCAAGCCATCCACTTACAATTCCTAATAAAATCACCATTCACACGTACAGAATTACCTGGGCTTAACAATACCCTTTTATGGTGTCTTGTGGAGAGTTAAGAGAAAGCATGAGCTTCATGATTAAAAAAAAAGAAAGAAAGGAATGTGAGTTTATTAAAAAGAAAATCTGATAAGACTGGAAGGTGTGGCTTCATGGTAAAGAACTTGCCTGGCATGTTCAAGGCTTGGCCCAGCACCACCAAACAATAAAAATTAAAAAAAAAACCAACTCTGATAGACTGGATTGTAGGCACAGGAGAGTTATCCTGACAGCCATCCCCTTGCAGTATGGAGGACTCTGCTCAATAGTTTCCACTTCTGTATTTCCAAGTACAAATGGCAATCTACTTGAATCACCCTCCATTGCTTTCTAAAGCAATTCGTGCATCTCATCTCTGAGACCTAGTAGGTCACAGACTTTGAACTCAGTTCACAAAACGGGAAGCTCTCAAGGTTGTGAAAAACACATGTGAAATGCATGTAAAGGGGTTGGTGTTACCCAGTGAGAGACCCTGGGCTTGATCACCAGCCGCGCGCGCACACACACACACACACACACACACACACACACACGTTGCGCACGGACAGGTTATGTTATTTCTCTTGGTTTACTGTCAGTGTCGATCCATTTACTAATCTAATGTTAAATTCAAAGAAGCTCAAGTGTCAAGATGATGCCAATGGCACCCCAACTTTTAGAATCTTAAAAGGACTGTTGAATGACTCTCAGGAGTCACTAGCTTCCTTTCAGTCCTCATGGAGAGCATAAATAAAAGGCCTTTACTTAAAACGCTTCCCGTTTCTGTACCTATCCCCTGTTGTATCCTGTTGTGAAACTTTTCATTAAAAATTACCTGATATAATAAGCTAAGTGTTGCATGGTAGATGCTTAACTAACAAGCCTAGAATGCCTTCCCTTTTTATCCTCTAGAAAACATATAAATATGGAGACCCTTCTTTCGTCAAGCCTTGCCCAGCTCCCCCACTGTGGCGGGAGGGCAGCCTGGTCTGTTCCCGCCCCCTCCCCCCTTCTCCCCCCCCCCCCCTCCCAGGGCCTCCTGTGCCCCTCCCACAACCTAGGCCAAGCATGAAAGGCTCCTGGGTGGGAAAACCACAGTCACCTATGCCTCCCCCACCAAGTAGAGAGAGGAGCTGAGAAGGACGAATCTTCCCAATCTCAGACCAAGGGGGGACCCCAGCGAACACGGGTCCAAAGAAAGAAACAGTAGCGCTCCTGAGCCTATCACTGCCCGCAGATAAATGGCACATCGGGCATCCTGGGTTGATATTTACTCAATGAAGCAACCAATGTCCTTCACCTATGTCATCTCCAGTTGACAGAGGAGGAAACGAATCCAAAAGCCCCAAGCTGAGTACCAGCGACCGTACGACTTGCCTTAGGTCCGCACAGTGGCTCCTGGGATCCCTCGACCGTTCTGGTGTGCACTGACCCACGGGGACCCACCCACGAATCTCTGTGTCTTAGGGTACTGGAGCCACCACCAGAGACCCCAGGGGGAGTCGCGAGGGTTTGTGGAGTCTGAGCGTTCTCTCCTCCCTCCCACCGCCAGGGGGCAGAGGAAGGGGATGGGGCTGCGGGGAACTAATGATTGAGAGATGGGATGCCCTTCACCAAGGTGGACAGGTGTGATGCCAGCAAGACTATAGCTCTCACCTCCCAGTCAGGGCCCCCTCATCTGCCCACGTGACGCCCGAAGGACTTCCCTTGAGGTCTTGACTTGGCCTCTCTCTGTCCTGTCCACTTTCTGGGAAACCCTCCTAATAAATATGCCATGGGATCTTCGTTTCACTCAGCCTCTGGGGACCTTCCCTCACCTACACCCTGCCTGGAACCCCCCCCCCCACACACACACCTAAGGCAGGGTGAATTCCAGATCCAAGCCACATCTGCCAGACTGTCAAGGCTTTGCTCTCTGTATTAAGCTTGAAATGTTTTGGGCGATCATGCCAATCTGCCCTTCATTAATTTCACAGTCTTTTTTTTTTTTTATTTCAAACAGACACTTCAGTTTCAGGAACCTTGGAGACAAACACGTGTTCAAACACTCCATGTGTGAATACTGTAATTATATTGTCTCAGAGGCAAATGAGCTTTGAACACCATCATGAAATGAAATAAAAGACTCAAAGGACAAAAGTTGAGGTTTTTTTTTTAACTTATAATTATACGTTGTCCTTCACGTGGGTCCATCACAAAATAGCAACTAAAACTAACTCCGTCCATTGAATACTCTTTTAAGTGTGTACATAATATAAATAACATAATGGCATTACAGAAAATAGAAATCAAGGGGCAGAAAGGCATCCAGTTACTCTGCCTCAATTACTCACAACTTGTTTCCTTTACAAACCATTTCCCTCCTCCAAACTCTTCCCTTCTCTCCTAGCAATTTTCACGATGTGTATGCATATTCACTGGGGCTTGAACTCAGGGCTCCAGCGGTGTCCCTGAGCTTTTTTGCTCAAAGCTAGCACTCTATCGCTTGAGCCACAGCTCGGCTTCTAGCTTTTTGAGGGCTAGTCGGACACGAGCGCCACACAGACTTTGCAGCCCTGCCTGGCTTTGGACCACAACCCTCAGATCTGAATCTCCTGAATCCCTGATTACAGGCATGAGCTACCAGCACTGGCGAAACCCACTTTTTATATGCATTTTCATGTTTATTTGCCTACCCTTGCCCTATGAAAATGTGTACCGGTATACGTAACACATGAAAATAGGAAAAGAAGATTTCCAAATTCCAAGTGGTTTCTCCTTTCCACTTCTTTCTTGTTTTAAATGAGTGTCTAGGCTCACGGAAGGAATTCATTTTAAATGTCTTCACAAAGGTCTGGAAACTTGTGGAGAACAATATTGAACCTTGTTTGCCCGGGTGAAGATGACAGCAAACCTAGGGGTAACATTCCAGTCACCTGCAAGTATTTGTACTTCTTGTCTTAATTCTCAATGTTCTTAATTGCTAAGCATTTCGTTTCGGGATGGGTCATGGGGCTCGAGTTGCCTAATTGAGTCAGTTCTCTTAGGATATTAGACACAGTAAAAGTTGCAAAGACTGGGTGGGTTCACTGAGTTGGATGTGTATTTTATAAGTCTAAATACATACTTCCAACTTCAAGCACAAAGGTTAAAGAACCGACGAGATGAACAAGCAAGTGTGGATTCCAGCAAACCTCAAGGTTTGCCTGAGTTTATCCTAAGATTAAGTATGCTCATTAATTAGCTATCGAAGTGCTGGGCCCCGAAATTGATTTTCTAGGAGTAACTGGACCTCCGGGAGAAGCCGGGAGTGCCCATGGTGGCATGGGTAATTTTTCTTTTCTGGGAAATGCTGAATGGTTCGGTTTTTCCCATGCTACTGAATGAGTACAGAAAGTGGATCAGACCTGGAAGGCCTCTGGAGCTCTTGGATACTTGCTGCTGGCCACCCACAGCCCTTATTTCTATCCTCCAGACGCTCTAGGAGATCACCAGGATTGTGAGACCCAGGAGGCAGAGCAACAGCCAAGCTCCCAGAAGTAAGACTCTGAGAGCATGATACCAGACATTCGTGTTGATGAGAGGCCCATGGATTGAATGGTCTGGTGTTTTTCTTTTTAATTTGATGGAGGTGTCAAAACCCCAACAAGCACCAACTTGTATTTCGTTTCACGAAAGAATTTTGTTATTGAATTAGAGCAAAAAAGGCAAAATACAAAAATTGTCCTTCTCTGTGACTTGTCACGATCCCTGCTTTACTTCCAACCACACCTAAAGCTTCCTTCTCTCCCAAGGTCACAGTCAAGAGTGAAAGACCTCCCCGCAAAAAGGTTCTGCTGAAGTTTGAAATTCTTCATCTCACCAGGCCCTGCTGGGTGCTGACAACTGCGTAATTCTCGTAAAGCCCTATCCAAGTTCAAACTCCACAACTAAACAAACTTGTTTCACAACTCAAAGGAATTTAATTGGGCTTTACACATTCAGAGGAATGAAACACAAAAGAAGGGAGAGGAAAAAAAAAATTGGCAGCTTAGCTAATGAGCAACTACAGTTCTGGCCATACTGACAACTTGATCTAATTGCGAAGTAATGCGAAAGGACACCACTTGGGCAGCAAAGTTTCAGACGGGACACAGGCTCTTGACAGCCAGCGGGCAAAGAATCCCACCCAAATGCCCCAGAGACCCAGGAAGGTACAGAGAAGCCGGGTCCAGCAAGCTTTCTAGCAGACTTCCAAAAGATGGCCAGATTTAGAATCTGACCAGACATGCAACCTCACACCCAAACTGCACTTAAACACAAAGAAGTGGCCAGAGTGTCCCCAGGTGTCATGGAACACATGCTATTAATATTTATTCCTAAGGAATTGGCACCTTCCCTTATACTTTGCTCCTTCACACCTGATGACTGTTCCAAATAATTACACCAAAGCAACGCCATAAGAAACGCTGTGGCTCCGCGCCTTCATTTTCTCCATGTGTAAGGCAACTCTGACAAGGTCCTGCAGAGGCAAAGGGAGCAGCCAACCCCTCCCTGAGCGCCGGCCGTCACCCTGTCTTGCTTACCTGTCACCAGCACTGCCTTCCCATCCACAGGTAACGACTCTTCATCCGACCTGCAGGTGTGCAGGAGGAAGCCCGACGAGGCGCACAGGACTAAACTCCAGAGGAAGGAGAGGTTGAGCAGGCAAGCGCCGACCCAGACAGCGGCCAGGCAGACCGCCTGACTCTGCAGAGGCCCTGGCCCCTTGCGTCTGCAAAGCACCCAGCTCCCCAGCACTGCGGCACCAACCAGGCAGAGCCACGCAGCCTCCAAGAGAAACATGCTCCCTCTCCACGACTTGTGTACACTCACGCTCAGGGCCGGGGAATCAAGTGGGCAAAGGCTATTTATTGGAGGCAGCAGAGTTTGGAGGAATGGAGAGGTGGGAGGGGAGGGAGAGAAAACAGCCCTTGACACACCGTGAACGCGCATGGATTAAGGATAATCGCACAGACACATAGCCCCGGTACAGTGGGTGATTTAAACGGTGCACGTTGCAATATAAACACCAGATCACTTCCTATTTGATCACTCCTCCTCCCGCCTCCCGGCACACAGGACAGACACTCTGGCTCATCCACAAGTCCAGCTTGAGTATGTGAGTCTTTTTATCACTGATTAGTTGGATAAGTGACAGAAAGCATAGTGAAGGAGGACAGTCTTTGCCTTTAGACACCTTCAGAGTGTCTGTCTGTCTGTCTGTTTCCTGATGTGTGTGTGTGAGAGAGAGTGTGTGTGTGTACATGTGTGTGTGTGTTTGTGTGCGTGTGCAAGTAAATACGGGCCATCAGTCTGGAATCTCCCTATCTAGATTCCCAATCTGGCCCATGTCTGTAGGCATCGACACTCACCAACTGAGGCAGGCTAACGAGCTGGACAAAGAGCAATTCTTAGCACGGGAAATGCACCTTTGCCGGGCACAACTGCCTGTCATCCCAGCTACTCGGGAGGCTGAGATCTGAGGATCACAGTTTGAAGCCAGCCCAGGCAGGAAAATCCATGAGACTCGTATCTCCAATTAACCAGCAAAAACAAAAACAAAAAAACAGTGCTGAAGTATGGCTCAAGTGGCAGAGTTGCTAGCCTTGAGCAAAAAAAAAAAAACCTAAAGGACAGAGTGCAGGCACTGAGTTAAAAATAATAATAAAAATAAAAAAGTACCCTGATCTTACTGGAAGGGAGACAGTCCAGGAGGAGCTGATACCCATGACACTAGAACTCTGGCCAGCCAAGATCAGCACTTACTTGAGACAGGAGCTGTGTTCTGCTGCTTACCGGCTCATTCTCTACCAAGATCCAGTGTCCCTCTCAGCAGTGACCCCTCCTCGGGCTCGGTGAGAACCAATTCCTCCTGCGATACAGGAATCAAGGGAAGAGTGGCCAGGAGAGGAATTCAGAAACTAGAGGGGGTAAGAGCCTCACTCAAGACCCCCCAGCAGTGGAACCTGCCTTTCATTTTGGCGAGGGGCAGCACTGAAGATTAAACTCAGGCCCTCACGCCGGCTGGGCAGGACCCCGACTGCTCAAGCCACACTAGAGAGGCAGCAAAGTTATCTGGATGAAGAGGGAGGGAAAGAGGTCGGCCCTGGCGGCCTTTGAGTGAGCGTGGGCTGACAGGTGTGGCCGGGAATAGGGGCTTGCCCCTGCACCCAGCCATTGGCCGGGATGGAGTTTCCAAACTTCTTCCTTCCCGGGTTGATCTCCGGATCACTGCTGCCCAAAAAGCTGGGATTACCGGCTTGAGGCCCCCCCATACCCCGCTTCTGGGCTCTTTCACCTTAACTACTCTACTGGCTGCTTAATGTAAAAAATATAAACACAGTTTATTATGTGCTAGCCCTTCCCTACTTTTTATGACATCTGTACCTGTAGAAATCTTGTGGAGTGGCATGTATGCTTAATTTACATAGGAAAAACCCAAGCCGGGAACTGCCAAGTCACACTCACGTATTCAATAGCTGTGACTCCAACCTTGCTTGCCATTTGCCTGCTCAGGGGCCATCTTAGCCGGGCACCAATTAGACAGAACCTTTCATCTTCGTTCCTTAGGTCGCTGGTAGCTGATGATCCCAATTCGAAGCCAGCCCTGGCAGACAAGTCTACAATACTCTTATCTCCAATTAGCCGGTAAGAAAAAAGGCCAGAAGTGGAGGTGTGGCTCAAGAGGTAGAACACCAGCTTTGACTTGACAAAGCTAAGGGACAGCACCCATGTCCTGAGTTTAAGCCCCAGTACTGGCATGAAGAGAAAGGAAGGAAGGGAAGGAGGGAGGGAGGGAGGGAGGGAGGGAGGGAGGGAGGGAGGGGAGGGAGGGAGGGAGGGAGGGAGGGAGGGAGGGAGGGAGGGAAAACAATGAAAATGCCGCCCTCCGTGTAACACATGGCTCTCCAGCTGCAGCGCTGGTGACCTGCGCACCACCTCCATGGACTTAGCCAGCTCCGCCACTGCCTGCGGCCATCTTGCTGAGGAGGACGCAGAATCCCAGCGAAGCCCAGATGTTGGCAAAGCCAGCGAGCTCACTTTGCATGCAGATTCCCACGTACCAATCCAGTGCCGGCACCAGCAGTTGCTCTAGAGTCTTGCCCTGGTAACTTCACCTCTCTTGATGTCTTTTTGTAGTTATTTAATTTTTTTTTAAGCCAGATGTGGGTGGCTCACACCTATAATCCTAGCTACTCAGGAAACTGAGCTCTGGAAGATTGCAGTTGAAGGCTAGCCAGAGCAGAAAAACACACTGCTCTTCATCTCCAAAATAACCAGAAGAAAAAGCAGGGCTGGAGGCGTGGCTCAAGTGGTAGAGCCCTTCCTGACTACCAAACATGAGGCCTAAAGTTCAAACTGCAAGATTGCCAAATACTTAATAAAGAGGCTGACATGTGGGTTTGGGTTTGCTTTTTAAAAAATAGAATAAAAATTAAGAGGAGGTCGGGGCTAGTGGCAACAGTGGTTCACACCTGTAATTCTCACTACTCAGGAAGCTAAGATCTGAGGATCAAGTTCAAAGCCAGCCAGGGTAGGAAAGTTCAAGAGACTCTCATCTCTGATTAACCTCCAAAAGGCCAGAAGTGGAGCTGTGGCCCAAGTGGTAGAGTACTAGCTTTGAGCGAAAAAGCTCAGGAGAGCACCCAGGTCATGAGTTCAAGCCCCAGGACCAACACACACACACACACACACACACACACACACACACACACACACGAGGAGGTAGGATAGAACAAATTATTCCATAGAATATGGACCTATCGCAACACCTCTGCTTTCGTGGGTCCATGCTGAGAACACAGCAGGCTTTGGTAAGGGGGGGTGGAGGCCTGGACAGGAAGCAGGAAAGTAGCGTCTAGCTCCCATGGACCGTGGTCCCACTTAGCTGTGGAGGGCTCAGGCTAGCTCAAGACCCAAGCAAGACCGGGTGGAAGCAGCAAGGTTGTGGGAAGGGGGTGGGGAGCGCACGCATGCGCATGAGGGGCCCCGTGGGGTGACGGCCGGTTAGACCTGCCCTTCCAGCCTCACCCCCACCTGAGGTATGGAGAGGTTGCTGGCTCCGGGACAGGACGCTCAGGGATGAAGATGGACATTTCTCTTAGGCTAGCCTCCAACTTGCCCTCCATGATGGACATCCTCGAGCAAGATGCAAGTCCGGGCAGTGGGGCAGGCAATGTGAAGGACTTGGTCTCTCAGGTCTCACAAAGGTTCAAGCGAGGTAGAAGCCTGCTCCTTCCGCTTCATCCCGCGGGGCAGTGGGCAAGTGGCCTGCCTGCCCTGAGCCTTCGTTTCCCATGTGTCACGTGGGAGTGGGAAGCATCCTGCCCCCTGGTGCCTGGCACTGAGAGGCACTGGGAAGGGAAGCCTGGACCCTCGTGGCTCTCACGGCCTCTGCGTCCGTTCCTCTGGGCGGTGAGGCTGCCCTGCCCAGCCTCCTTCTCCACGGCTTAGTTCTTCCCTCAGTTCTCCCCCCCCGTCCCCACCCCCGTCCTCCTCCGTCCTTCAAGTGTGATCTGAAGTGTCACCGCCTCACCACCCACCCTGAGAACCTTCAGCTTCCATACTTTGCCCATTCCTTCACTGTCCTCAGCCAATGCACAGACATGAATACAAGTTGCTCTTCCGTCTCTTCTACTAGACTGTAGAACCGGAAGGCACATGTGTGCCCGTTTGCTGTGATCGTGGCCGTTCATTCCCTTTCACGGTTGGCCCCAGGCCCCACATCGTGGTCGGTGAGTGGACTCGGGAAGGAGCGCATTTCTAAGCGTTGCCTTGGTGTCTGCTTCAGCGCCAGACATGGAGGAATTCAGTAGAGAAGAAGATGGGCCTAGCTTCTGATCTGCTGAGATAGCAATCCTGCCCCAGGAACAAGAAGGCCTTTTTTTTTTTTTTTTTTGGCCAGTCCTGGGCCTTGGACTCAGGGCCTGAGCACTGTCCCTGGCTTCTTCCCGCTCAAGGCTAGCACTCCGCCACTTGAGCCACAGCGCCGCTTCTGGCCGTTTTCTGTATATGTGGTACTGGGGAATCGAACTTAGGGCCTCGTGTATCCGAGACAGGCACTCTTGCCACTAGGCTATATCCCCAGCCCCAACAAGAAGGCCTTTTGCCCGCTAAGAAGCACAGTGCGTCATAGAGTGTCTGGACGAGGAGCTTTTCCACCTCCTCTAGGTTCCAAATTCCTTTCATCAGAGGCCTACTGCTCTACAAGGCCTTCCTTCCACCCAGCTGGAATGGAATCCCATCTTCTCTGTCCCCACTCTTTCATGCGGGAGCTGTCGTCAACGAACAGCCTCGCTCGGGTAGGAGGCCCTGTGTGGTGAGCTCAGTCTTCCAAGAGGAAAGGGGCATGGATCAAGTCAATCCTGCCAGTGGGTCAATGTCCTTCTGCCAGGACAGGCGCTTTTCAGAGATAGCTTCTGACGCCAAGATATCTTACCACAAGAGATTTCCCAGTCACCCAGGGCAAGAACAAATAAATACATAAAGCTAACAATGTTCCAAAGAACTTTCTTAGAATCTCAAGTTTAGGCAGGAAGTTGAAAAAGGAAGGTCCCATCTAGAATGAGGGTTCTCTGGGAATCCCCTCCCAGGAGTCGTGGTGAATATTGCCAGGCCTCTGAGGACGGGCATGTCCCTGGCCCTGACACCTGGTTTTTCAGGGCGACAGAGCACAGCAGTGGCTTCCCCGTGAACTTGACGCTGGCGTTGGTCTGCCTTCCCCTCCCCAGTTGGAATCACCTAGGACATGTCAACCTCCACTGCGTTCAGATATTGGAGCGATCCTCTGTGGTCTTGCCTTCTTCCTCTCAGACATCCCTGGCACACAGTGGAATGTTTTATCTGGTGCTAAGCTCCTGAATGGGCAGCATGTTTAGGAGTTCAAACATCACTAAAATCATGGTAGGGTAATAAGTGCGGAATATTATGGTGAGCGTACCATAGTGACAGGATGACTCAGCAAGCCAAGAATCGCCAGGCGTGGATATTACAATGACCCGAAGTTCAAGGAACGGACAGATTAGCACAGGTCACATTGTGATTGCAGGAAAGCTGAGGCAATATTGCCTTTTCCCGGTCATGCATGTATTGCTTTTTGAACATTTGAATGATAACTAAGATTTTAAGTATCCAGTGGTAAGAATGCAAATATTATATACTTCATAACTTTTTTACAATGGGGGGGGAGGAGAAGGCAGTGAGAATTTGGAGTTAAATGAAGTCTCTCTTGTTCTGTTATTGAAATATTGTACCAGGTACTGGTGGCTCATTTAAGGAAGGGAAGGGAAGGGGATGAGAGGGGAGGGGAGGGGAGGGGAGGGGAGGGGAGGGGAGGGGAGGGGAGGGGAGGGGAGGGGAGGGGAGGGGAGGGGAGGGAAGGGAAGGGAAGGGAAGGGAAGGGGAGGGAAGGGAAGGGAAGGGAAGGGAAGGGAAGGGGAAGGAAGAAAAGGGGAGGGAAGGAAAGGGGAGGGAAGGGAAGGGGGGAGGGGAAGGGAAGGGAGGGGAAGGGGGAAAGAGGGGAAGGGAGGGAAAGGAAAGGGGAAAGAAGAGGAAAGAGAGGGGAGGGAGGGGGAGGAAAGGAGAAGGAAGGGGGCAATAGGAGTGGGAAGGGGAAGGAAGGGAAGGGAAGGGGAAGGAAGGGAAGGGAAGGGGAAGGAAGGGAAGGGAAGGGGAAGGAAGGGAAGGGAAGGGAAAGGAAGGGAAGGGGAGGGAAGGGGAGGGGAGGGAAGGGAAGGGAAGGGAAGGGAAGGGAAGGGAAGGGAAGGGAAGAGAAGGGAAGAGAAGAGAAGGGAAGGGAAGGAAGGGAAGGGAAGGGAAGGGAAGGGAAGGGAAGGGAAGGGAAGGGGAAGGAAGGGAAAGGGGAGGAAAGGAAAGGGGAGGGAAGGGGGAAGGGAAGGGAGAGGAGGGGAAGGGAGGGGAGGGGAAGGGAAGGGAGGGGAAGGGAAGGGAAGGGAGGGGAGGGAAGGGAGGGGAGGGGAAGGGAAGGGAGGGGAAGGGAAGGGAAGGGAGGGGTGGGGAGGGAAGGGAGGAAAGAGGGGAAGGGAAGGAAAGAGGGGAAGGGAGGGAAAGAAAGGGGAAAGAAGAGAGAAGAGAGGGGAGGGAGGGGGAGGAAAGGAGAAGGAAGGGGGCAAAAGGAGTGGGAAGGGGAGGGAAGGGATGTGTGTATTGTAGGTGTGTGTGTACATATACACACAGGTGTGTAGGTGCCTATATTTTGTATACATTTGCACATAGGTGTGAATGTGTATCTGTAGGTGCCCAGGGGTATGGGGAATTATCTCTAGGTGTACATTGGCGTGCATGCGTGTGTGTATATACACGTAGGCATAGGTATGTAGGTGTGTACGTGTATGTTTCTTGGTACATATGTGTGTGTATATCTATGGGGGTATGTATCTCTCTGTATCTGTGTGTAAGTGTGTGTGTACTGTGTTCATAGACACACACGTGGAGTCATTGAGTCAGCCAGTTGGTCTGTCTTGCTCACAAGTCCTAATGCTGGCAATTTCTCCCTCGTGTTCGTGGAAAGTTAGTGGCAGCCATGTATTTAATATGTGGTCCAGTCCCGACTTCTCATCTGTGGAGCCCATCCACCAGTCACCCGTGCTTTCTGAACTACTTCTGTCCATAGATCCATGAAGAAAGCAAAAGGGGTGGGGTGGGGCAATCTCCTGAAGTTAAACTGGCTTCTAGTCCACTACCTGGTTCATCAAATATTTACTAAAAGCCCATCATCGAACTGTAATTCCACAATCACTGGCCCGCCTTTGCTCAGGTGTGTGTGTGAAGCAATGTGCCAAGTTCTTGTTTACGTTGTTCTTCGCCTCTTGTACTCTGTGAATCAGATTGAAGGTATTTTTAAGGCCAGTTTGAAGGACCTCTGAGATCTATATTGACTCATCCTGTTGGAAACTGACAAGGGCTCTCTATTTATAGAGTCCTACTTCTCATGAATACGCTAAGAGATTCACATGCATAAAAATCTTTCTGACTACGTCTCCAAATATATCATTCTCCTACCCCTCCTCTGCCTCTCAGCTTTCTTGGATTTCACATGCCGTCTTCAGTTTCTTTCCTCCCTCTTTGGAAAGGCTGGCATGTAGGAATCATACCCCGCATAGAGGATGGGGTGATATAGGCATCCTTCTAGCTCCTTCCTGTGGCAGAAGAGAGGCTTTGCAGTTCTTTCCATGTTGGTCAACTAAGCCAGCGCAAGCATATTTCCAGAGCGGGCTAGCCACGTGGCTTCTAGAAGCCACTCACGGGACAATCACCACTTCCACTGTCACAGAGAGAAGACGGTCGTCAATAAAGAACGACCTGGGCTGGGGATATGGCCTAGTGGCAAGAGCGCTCGCCTCGTATACATGAAGCCCTGGGTTCGATTCCCCAGCGCCACATATACAGAAAACGGCCAGAAGTGGCGCTGTGGCTCAAGTGGCAGAGTGCTAGCCTTGAGCGGGAAGAAGCCAGGGACAGTGCTCAGGCCCTGAGTCCAAGTGCCAGGACTGGCAAAAAAATAAATAAAGAAAGAAAGAAAGAAAGAAAGAACAACCTGCATTTCCATAAGATGGGATTGGTTGTATAAATGGGCTGTCCCTGGAGCTCAGAGATTTCCTCTTCTTTTAGGTAAGAAAATACCTTCTCGAGCATGAAGTCCAGGTTGGGGGGGGGTGGGTCATTATTGCTGCTTTGAAACCTCGGTCTGCCAATCAACGCTGATGTGTCTACACGATTAATCAAATTTCAGTTTGGAATCCGAGCAAAGCAGAGCTGTGAGCGTTCCCCCTGACACGGAATGATGGCTTTGATTGCACCATGCTGGGTTAGAATTCTAACTCTGCTACTTAATTGACAGGGTGACCTTACTTCTTGGCCTGCTCATCAAACATAGAAATAATAGTACAGGGCTGGGGATATAGCCTAGTGGCAAGAGTGCCTGCCTCGGATACACGAGGCCCTAGGTTCGATTCCCCAGCACCACATATACAGAAAACGGCCAGAAGCGGCGCTGTGGCTCAAGTGGCAGAGTGCTAGCCTTGAGCGGGAAGAAGCCAGGGACAGTGCTCAGGCCCTGAGTCCAAGGCCCAGGACTGGCCAAAAAAAAAAAAAGAAATAATAGTACATAAGTCACATATTTTGTCAGGATGGTCTAGGGAAATGGCCCAGCACATCGCCATTTTCAGTAGAAGCAGTTATCATGCGCCTTTTGGGTTCCAACTAAGCATTTCTGCGCTATATTCCTTTCTTGCTTTCTCCTCCTCCTCCTCCTTGGTCCTTACAAATGGAGAGAGGATCATTTTCAGCAAGGAACATACAACGTTAGCATTGTTTTTCTCCCATATTCATGGCTCCAGCCCAGAGGTTCTCAGAGGGAAACACACTTGCATCTGTATCTCCAGAAGGGAGATTAAACCTGAGATGAGACTATTAGAAAGGGGCCATTTCAAAATCGGGGTGCACAGCTGAATACCAAAAGTAAATGACACCATAAGCCAGATGTTCCAAGAACTCCCTTTCCATTTTTTTCTGCCTCAAGGAAAAGTTTTAGTTCATAAAGGAAACAATGAGCAGAAAATGCTATTGCAAAATAGCAATACATGGTTCATGGTTATTTAAAATGAGCCCATTTGAAAATAATCAAAGATGTGCATAATGATTTATAAAGAGAGTTATTCATTGCGGTGATATTTATCATATGTAAAATGTAAAAACATCCCAAATGGTTTACTAGAAAGGATTTGTTGCATAAATTATGATACTTTCCTTTGATGGACTGCTAGATGGCCTTTGGAAATCGTGTTGTTGAGGAATATTTAATGACATGGGAAAACGTCTGCAATGTTTTCTAAGCAAGAAGAGTAGGTTACAGTGCAGTGTGGGTGGTAGGGTCGTATTTTATGTCAGTATGAGCCAGATATCAAGTAGAACCAACTACACTTCGAGGTCTCAGGGCCTTCTTCAAGTTCCCAAAGACCTGTCTTCCCTGTGCTTTTTCTCTCTTGTCAGTGGCTCCTATCTCTACCCCTTTGACGTCAGCGTTGAATTCAAAACCTCCCTCACCTGTTTGTCATTCAAACCTGGCTTGCCCTTCAAAGTCTCTTCCAAGGAGGTTACAGGTGGCATTCATCAAACTGCCCAGCATACCCACCAGACTGGCCCGGGTTGTGTAGAGCTAATGGCCATGGCTGCCGAGGTCTCCCAGCGCCCCTTGGTCTATGCCACTGAGGACCCAGCATTCTCTCCTGATCCAACTCACTCTCCTTGGTGCTCAGTCCTGTGGGAATGCCCCCAGCACACCACCCCACTCTGCTTTGAGCTCCACCATTCCCTCCCTTCTGCTGAGCTCTTGGATCCTCTTGAACTCCACCTAGACACAGTCTCCAAGAGTTAGCCTCCTGCCATCCCTCCACAGTCCACATCAAGGTCGAAGAATCGGCCCTTCCTCAATTCTCAGTCCCCTCACTGAGCTGCTCTCCATTAGACACGGCTCTGCAGTTCCAGAAACACGAGGGGAAGACAAGTCCCTTGGTCTGTGTGCTACACTTGCCGGCCCCTGGCCTCACGCGAGTGGAACGAGGTCTAGGAAGTTCGTGTGTAAGGCACACCTTACGTGATTTGTTGCAAGGGGTACCAAGGATAATACATTTTGAGAAATTCAGTTGTTATGCAACTGCTTATTTACCGAATCCACGCTGACATCTGAACACTGAAGACACATGTCATTCATCATCCATTTTCTTCTGTAGTGCCAAGAATGTGGCCTGGCCCAGAACAGGCAGCTGATTGAATAGGTAACACTCTGATTTTAATCATCTCCTATGTTGGAGTTGGCATTTACTCTGGTCAACTAAACCAATATGTGCCACGGTTGGGGATTCTTTGCACCCGTGTAATGGGGTCACTCGGTTTTGCTCTCATGAATCGGAAGTTCTGTGTATCTCTGATACAGCATAAAATATAAGTCATCCTAGTACTACAAGACCTTTTGTTAATTGGCAGGAACGCTCAGAATCTTGAGTCCCTCGGGTGCAATAAAGGGTTGAAAATTCTAGCTCCAAACAGCCTTCCGTAAGCCGTCAACTTAGTCAGGGGCCACAGCTGAGGGAGCTTCTTTCTTTAATTCAACAACAAGGGCAATAAACCAGCCAGACAGGGGGAAAAAATGGACTGAGACTTCTATGGAATCCAGATGAATTTATAAGACATCTCTCTGGGTGTCCTGCAACAAGCCTTGTCATTTGCAGAGTGGGAGACATTCTAGAATGCCAGCCCTCTAGCACAGCACACTTCCGGGCTGTACACTCCGCGGGCCGTGGCACTCACGTGCTCTCTCGCCGCTCCGCCAGCCGTGCCACGGCTGGGCAGGAAGCCTTCTCAATGGTGTTTCCCTTTGCCTTCTTCATTCTCAAGGCTCTGAGGGCCAGCTTGTCCCTTTGGTCCTTATTCCCTCCTCTCCATCATTTCTTTTCCTGCTTTCTCACCCAGGCTCCATCATCCCATACAACGAGGGGTGTGCAGGGGTGACAGGTCTCTGGGAGGGGAAGAAGGAAAGGAAGAAGGCAGCGCTGTGGGTCTGGCCTCCAGGTGGGTTTGCTAAGCACATCTAACCCTATGTAGAGGGCTGGGAATATGGCCTAGTTGCAAGAGTGCTTGCCTTGTATACATGAAGCCCTGGGTTCGATTCCCCAGCATCACATAGATAGAAAACAGCCGGAAGTGGCGCTGTGGCTCAAGTGGCAGAGTGCTAGCCTTGAGTAAAAAGAAGCCAGGGACAGTGCTCAGGCCCTGAGTCCAAGGCCCAGGACTGGCAAAAAAAAAAAAAAAAAACCCTAACCCTATGTAAACTGCCGCGATGAACTTGGTCACACTGTGGGGTGCCACGCTAGTTAAGGACCATCTGAAAATCAGGTGAATCGTATAATGGAAAGGAGAGCCAGTTTGAGAGATTTTTTGCCAAGCACGATCAAATAATCTGGGAATTAAGGTGAGGACCGGGTGTCAACATGGTGTAGCCATGCCAAGTGCTGAGAGGGGAAAGATCAGTGTGTGAGATGCACTTGAGAGAAAGCAGGTCGTCTCTGTAAACACATTCCAGAGGCAAGTTCACCTACATTTGGCAATAACCAGCTTGGGGTCATAGTTGAAAGAAACCAAGGGAGTTGAACAGTTCTTTTAGATTCGGAAAGGGTGTCGATATAGAAGAGGAGGAAAAAAAAGGCTAAGGATTGATTCTTGGGTTTTCACTGATTAAGAACTGGCAAAAAGAGACAACAAAAGGAAATGGGCAAGAAGAGAGAGAAGATGGGGCAAAGGAGGAAGAGAGGCTGCTAACAGGACAGTGTTAAGAGGCAGATGATGGTTAACGAACACGGATTCTACGGGCAAAGTGGTTATCCCATACCACCCACCGGTGACCCGGGAATGGAAAGAAGGGGGAAATCTGAGTAAATGGTAGGTTTAAATGTGTCTCTCCTCACTGAATCCTTAATGAAACATCTGCTCTAGAAGCGTAGCGAGTTCACTCACAGCGCAGTTCTGCAGACTCATCTGAATAGTATTCATATTGTGTTCCGAGACGTATCACCTGAACACTCCTTCTGAACATGGCTGAGGAAATGAGAGGAATTTCATCCCCGCACCGCATACCGCCTGTTAATATTCTATTGTACCAGCCATGCGCTCCGAGGGAGCAAAAACATTTGGGTAGGCTGTGGGTTAGGTAAATACCCGCTAAACATTGATGCATGCATAATTAGAATGACTAAAATAATCCTGGCATAAAATTATCCTCGCAATAAGAAGAGTGACAAAATGAAGTAATTTGATCATGAAAATTAATACCAGCTGACGCTCGCGTTCCCATGCAGCTAATTGGAAAGTGGTTATTATCCACAGCTCCGTTTGCCTCTCGCTCTGTGCTCGGGCTCCCGCCTGGCTCTGAGAACGCGGCTGGGGAGTGGAGAGGGCGGAGGAAGCTAACCACGGCTCCTACGCTGTTCCCAGGTCCACCTGCCACACATGACACGCTTTCACCAACACGGCCGAGGGCGTGGGTCACCCCCTCCTCTCCCACTCCAACAACATTCCACCTCCATGGTGGGCCTGACCTTTGGTGCCAGCTTTATTGGTTTCAATGAAGTCATCGTTTCCAAATGTCCAAATCAATGCCTCTGTGCTCAGAGTTGCGCAATCGCCAGGACATTTCATCACCCCTCCCAAAGAAACCCCACACCCCTTAGCAATGGCTCCCAACTGCCCCCCCCCATCTGATTTCTACCTCAGTGGATTCGCCCACAGCGGACATGCGCTGTCAGCGGAATCATGCCATAGGCGGTCTTTTGGCCAGGCTTCGGTAACTGATGAATAAAACGTGCGTCTTGGGTTTGTGTAGTGCATCCCTACGACAAGCGTCCACATTTTGTCGCTATTTTATGGCTGGCTCATGTTGCGTCGTAGGGAATGTAGACTCTTGGCTGGTTCTCGCTTTGGAATTGCGGTGAGTCGGCTCCTATGGGTGTCCCTCGCAAACTTGATGCACGTGAAGTTGAACCTGGCCCGTAAGAAGTGCAGCTCACACTCGGTGGGGCGTGCTACACAGGGCTCAGCTCTTCTTCGGGATTCCAGAGTCCCGGGGCGTCCCACGCTTCTGATTTCGTTTTATTTATCTACACTGAGAGGCTAAAACGGAAAGGCGTTTGTGACTTGAAATGAGTTCCCACACCACAAGCAGCCTGATAGACAGCAGCTTTCCAACGCAGGTCTGACCATCACTGACAAACATATCCCTTGCAGAGCAAAGGCTCTTCTGCCTTTGGAGACAGTCTTCTTTTTGAAACATGCTATTTTACTATTTGTATGAGTATCAAGAAAGAGAGAGAGGAGGGAGGGAAGAAGGAAGGAAGGGAGATAGGGAGGTAGGAAAAGGGGAGGGGAAGGGGAAGGAGAGGAAGAGGAGGGAAGGGAAAAGAAGAGGAAAGGAAGAAAGAGGGAAGGGAAGGGAAGGGAAGGGAGAGGAGGGGAGGGGAGGGAAAGGAATGAGCTCTTTTATCTTAGATCCTTTGGACAGTTTGTCCTACTTGTTCAGGTAAAAGTCTTAAGGCAGAACCCAATCAGATAGTAGTGGGTCATGTGACCATCTCTTAGTCACTGTGATCCAGGACATCAGAGCCTTGCACACACCAGGCAAGTGTTCTACCACTGAGCTACACCCTAACCCTAACATGGAGTTATAATAGCACTATTTAAACACTTACTTTAACTAGTACTAAGAAAGACATAGGTGCTAATAATGAGACATTTCAAAAAAAACTAATGAAAAAAAACACTGACCCAAATAGGATGCTTGATAATTCTCAATAAGTGCTGTAAATGTTTCTGAAAGAACATTAAGATGCTTAATTGCTAAATAAATGAAATATAAACATTCATTATGTAGCTTAGAGAGTTCTTTAATATGTAATGGGGAAAACATTTTATCAAGTGCACTGTAAGTAATAAATGCTTGTTTCCTTTTCCAAAACAAATCAATTCTTGAAATCATTAACCACCATTTAAATGTAGCTTGAAATTTTCTATTTATTCCTCCTTTTTAATTGTTTTTCTCTGGGAGACAGAGCAGTAGAGAGCAAATGGTGACAAGGGATGTGTAGCCAGAAGTCTGGCTTTCAATCTGGGGTCCTGTGCTTATCAGTTCTGTGGTGTTGGTCAAGTACCTTCACCTTCCTTGGTGTCCAGGGGTGGCGGAGACTGTTGAAGGATCTCCTTGCTACTAAGTCATCACACTTCCAGGAAATTGCATCTTGGCCTTTATGGTAAGTAGGAATTACCTGCGGATCTTGCTAACCGTGTAGTTGCTTTCAATTTACTAGGTAGGTCTAGCCTCCATCAGATTTTGTTGCGACTGGTCCACATTCTGGACTGATGCTGTTTTTTTGGAATGCCTCCTGAAGTGGGGCGATCGAGTCTGGCCGGCGCCATCTTGGCCTCATGCCTGACGGTAGATGGTCTGTATCTTTTCTTCATGGTGAGGGAAGACGAAGCCCCCGCCTCCCAAGTGATGGGCATGCCTGAACCCCTGGAGGTAGGGCTGGGACTTGGGTAATAGGTTATTAAACCTCGCGGTCCAGTTCCTGGAACTGGGAGTTTCTGGTGACCCTGGCCCCTGACCCTAGTTGGGCTTGGATCAGCTCGGGTATGATTAAGCCACACCATGTGTCTCTGTGTTTGTGTCCTGGCTCCTGGCCCTTCTCTCAACACGGTGATGGTGTCCCAATTCAGCATTGGAGATGAGTTGGTTTGTTGGTATTGTTTTTGCTCTTTCTTTCCACTCTGGCCTTCATGGCTCAGTTTCCTAACAGGGTTCAGTGGCTGCTCTTTGAGACAAGAGTCCACCTTGCAGTTGCCACCCTTTTAATAAAGACTCCTGATTGGACCTCTCAAAAGATGGCTTCTCTGTTTTCTCACCATAAAACATCCCAAGCTCAGGACTGTTTTAGAAACTGTCCTGGGTTATGGTGGTGATGCGCTAATGGCTTCTCTAGCGCCCCTTATGTAGCTGAGGATGATAGAGGTGACTTCGAACCCAAGGTGATCCGAAACAACGTCTTACCTGCTGGGGACATGGCTCAGGTGGTAGAGTGCCAGCCTAGCAAATATGACTCCAAACCTTAGTGCTGTTAGACACACACACACACACACACACACACAAAAGACTCACACATCAACCTGGAGTTTTGAACGGGGACCATCGACGTGCCATTTATTCCCATGCTTGATCATACAGCAATTAAAAAATATGTATTTCTGTGCCAGATACTTCATTATAGTGGAAGCACTATCAAACAGAGAGAGGCTCTGCCCTCGAGGGGTTTTTGTTCAAGGAATGTCATAACACAAGCTAATTGCAGACAGGCCGGGAAGTGAATGGATGGAAGACTTTCAAGACCTCAAATAGGAGCTGGAAGGTTCTTCAGATAAGCTCTTCCCTGCTGAAGAGACCACGGGAGCCATGTGTTGAAGACAATGTATAGAAAGCGAGAGAGTCTGGGTTTCGAGTTAGTGTGTGGAGCAGAACACTATCTCTTTACCGTAGACTGAATTATGAGTTATATAATGAAAGTAGAAATTTTAATTTCTGAAAAATTATGTCAATAGAAGGGTTATTATAAAAAGCTAGTCATGCTCATTGTAAATATTTACCATGTTCCAGTCTTCTGGAGATTCTAAAAATGACCAGTTTAAGTTAATGCTGGCTGGACATCAAAACCCTAGTGTTGATGAGAATTTGATGAAGTAATAGGTGTGAAAGTGTTTCATGCCATGTTTAAACTGTTGTGCACCTATAAAGAAGTTGACCATGAATTACTCTTTCTGAAATGTACCCTCTGCTTGGATTTGTTATTGAGGAAAATCCAAACAAAATAAGTACTGACATATACATTCACACTAGATCAATTTTGTTCTCTGGTCATTTCTCGCTCTGATTTCTTGTTCAGAGTTTTTGGTTTTTTAATCAACTCACTCAATTGCAGTGGAAACTTAAGAAGCAATTATGAAAGTTTGTAATTTTCCTTTAAAGCATGTGTTTATGTTTGGAAACAGTCCTTGGTGGGAGAGGAATATGAATATTGAAGTACACCACATCTCATGCTGACCAAGATACAGGCAATCTGAGGCCCCTGGGATCATGACAGGGAATCCGTCTCCTACACTTCATCCTCGGAGGGCCGTTTCTTCCTCGGCTGCTGGTCTCAGGAGCATCTAGCTGGTCTTCTACCTCTGGGACCTTCCTCTCCTCTTCTATTTTGTACGTATCATGAGCAGCCACAGGAAAGCTGTCCGTTAACAGAACTGAGTACAGTTTTCTCTCAGGCAGGAAAACCAGGGTCTTCTCTGAGAGACATTAATGGCGGAGATGTGGCTATCTACACCCAGGAATCACTTATTTTTATGTCGGGTTTGGGTTTGCCCTTGCGACTTTGTGTTCTTAGTGAAAGAAGAGAATATCATAACTCACATGAGCCTCTTTGAAACTCAGTCCTATTGGCAAGCATAGCATATAAAGCCAAAACCTCCAACCTCGGAGTCACCAATTGGGTGGGGTCTTTCTGGCCAGGGGTCCATTCTAAGGCACATGTGCATCTAGGCATGTGTACACAGAATGTCCGGCTTTTCCTGGAGCCACACCCCTAAGGAGAAGAAAGAAGAGTCTATCCAGGAGATCTTGGCATGAGAATGTCAGCCTTGCTTTCTTTGGGTGCAGCTTTTAAGTCCTTGGTCCCTGCAGCAACAGACTTGGTCTAGGCATTGCTGTCTGTTCAGTGACCAAAATACATGGAATGGGGAAAAAAATCAGGGACACAGGAAAATACGGGTCACACATAGATACAGAAACTCAAGCACTAGACTTTTAAAAGATACATGGAGTGAAGATTTAGTCCTCAAAGGAGACTCATCCATCACCCACCCACCCACTTATCCATCCATGGGTCTCCTGTCTATCCTTCCATGTCTATCTACCACCCATCCAATCCACCCCTCCATCCCTCCATCCATCCACCCATCCCTCCGTCCATCTACCCATCCATGCAAGCCACCGTCGGAGCTGAGCACTTTCTCACCTCAGTCGTGTGCTCAGGGCGGCAGTTACACAAAGGCAGGGGACAGAAGTCGAAAAGCCAGTGTGGGAGGTAGGAAGAGTGATGCTGTGATTCTGGGGGCCACGGGCTGGGACCGTCGGGGAGGTTCTGGAAGTGAACCTGACTGTCCGAGCGCAGGTGGGGATGAAGCAGCAACCTACGCATCCGCATCATAGAGACGCCCAACTCCCCGGTTCCTAGAGAGGCCGGTGGGTGGCTCCCAGAGGAGCCGGTCTGACGGCTCCGGCTCCCCCAGGGCAACAGGAACCGATGAAAGGCTGGGCATCGCCTGCCGGGCGCAGGCAGTCCCCGCCGCGCTGTGGTTTCCTGTCCCTGTAAGTGGAGAGGGCTCGGGAGGGCAGGCGCTGCTGGTGCAGATCCTGGCTTGGATGGTGGGGTGGCCCCAGGCTCGGGAAAGGGACCTGAGGGTGACAGGTGACAGTCCCCAGGCGGGGGGCCGGTAGTGAGGAGCACCCATCCCATGACAGGACCTCTCTCCCAGGTCCCAGGGTGCCGGCTCAGCCTGGTTTTCTAAAATGGCACTGCACCGCTCCACATTTTCTTCTTTTGCTTTTTTTTTTCTTTTTAATGCTTATTATCGATATTTTTACAGACCACAGTCTCAAGCTCAGAGTTTTCCACGGCGCCTACACAGCCAGGCGTATTCTGGCAGGCTTCATTTTCAGGGCATTCTGGAGAAAGGATTGTCTTCTTTTTGTGACAGTACTTGGGATGTCCCATTCAGAGTGGCAATGGGAGGCTCCCATCGAGAAGGAATTCATTGCGGTAAAATTGCCATTATTGGGTTTCAGTTAAAAAATCTAATCGGTGAGTAATTAGAGCGAGAGACTAGCAATGGCGTTAACTGTAAAGATGGTAAGATAAACGGTGCAAGGGCTCGGGCTTTGCGACATCTCTGATCGGAGGCGTGGCACACCACCAGGGAGGAAGACAAAACCAGCTGTAAACTCTGGATCCAGTTCAGCCGCTGAAGATCCACTTGATTTGTGAGCAAGGTTCTGTCTCCGTCTCCGCAGAGCTGATCATTCTAGAAACTATCTCACTTGTCCTAATGTGTAAATGGTAAATGTTTGAAGTGCCGCATCCATAATCTCCACCATTACTGTTCTTTTTATTTTAGAGAGGCAGGATCCGAGAGACGTTGTGAGTTGCCCTGGGTCATACTAGAAACTGCTAGAAGAGCCAAGTCCATGAACTAATTTTTTTTTTTTAATTTCCAACCTAGGAGGTTGTGCTGGTATGCCTCTCTGCTTCAGGGAAGGAGATGGACCAGCTCCTCCTCCCCCTCCGAGAACTGGAGCAGACTTAGTGAGGTGGCAGAAAGTTATAGCTGTAGAAAATCTGTAAATACTGGCCTTCGCTCATTACCAGTAGTGTGCCCAGTACTTCCGGTCAGGTGTTACACAACGCCTCCCGAAGCAGCTGCAACCGTGGCGTAAGCAGTGGCGTCAGATGCACCTGGTGGCCGATGTGTATTTGCATCATGCCCTGCTGTCTGCCAGTTGTGGGACTTAGGGTTAGACGCGCGGTGTCTCTGAGCCTCAGTGTTCCCATCTGTAAAATGGCATCGCTAATCCATCCGCATGTCAGGGGACGTTCTGGGCATCTAGTGAAATAACTTGCGGGAAGGGCTTCGGCCAATGTCTGGCACAGGGAAAATGCTTACTAAATGAGAGTAAGCATTCACTAGGGTACGTGGAAGTGGCAACCGTGTCCTGCAGCTAGGGCGGGAGGGGACACGTGAAAGTGTGCAGAGAAACGCATTCCGCTCCCAGTTCTGCCTCTACAGTCTTCCAGATTCTCCTGCCCCCAGGAGTGTCACACTGGGCGCTGTGAGTTTTCACCGAATGCTGTGCCCTTGACTTCCCTTGCAAACGCGCTCCGTCTTCTCAGGTTCTACCCTTGGCAATCCTTTCGTCATACCAGGTGCTGCGACCCTCACCATCGCTAACTCTTTTGTCTTCATTTGCTTTGATTGCATTGTAGCAAAGACAAATAAAGAACGCTGGCACCCTGCATGGACTCTGAACCGTTCCATCCCAGGTAGTCGCTGTTTCTCTGGCCCATTGAGAACAGCTACCTTTTACTTCTGGTCTACTTAGGTAGACATTTATGACAGCACCAAAACCCAGGGTCGTGCTGTCTGGAGGTTATTTTCATGTTCTTCACAGTTGTCATTATCTGAGTGCATAACCCAAAAACTCAGATGCAAGTGATTAGTAGCTTAATAGATTAAGGGAGATGAAAACCAGACAACTGTGTGGAGAAAAATTGTATATGCTCTTGCTTTTGCTGGCTTATCATCCGTGCCTTCTATGTTTGCTGAGATTTTTTTTTTTTAATGTGGTCGTTGCTGTAGGAGATCAGGGCTCGTTCCTGGCTGATTATTTTTCGATGCTTCACCAGCCTGCTGTCCTGGCTGTTTGTCTTGCTAAATTGGAGTTTTCCTTTGTCTTTCTCCTCTGGCTCTCTTGTGAAGGCGGTTGTGCCCGTTCTTGCCTCTGGCTGTAGTTGGAAGGTAATGAGGAAGAGCCGCAGCAGGACTAGCAAGCTTTAATTGCCTCTTATTGCACATCCTGGCTCGGCTAATACACACACAGCCCTGACTGGCCTGTCCTCTGGTGACTGGCCTGGAATGCAGCATCTTCAAAAACAAAAGATATCGAAATGAACTCAAAAAAAAAGGGAGAATTAGAAATAGTTTGTTGCATTTTTAATTGGCCTCTTGGGGGCGCCCCAGTGAGTTGTTCTTCATAAATACCCTGTGCACGCAGCGGTCCACAGCCCTCCGTGCCATTTTGCCCCATTCCCGGAGTGTCCTCACTCCCGAAGCCACTGAGCCTGGTCTTCACCTGCCACACCTACTGAAATCAACACCGATGATCTGATTCACCTCGCTGTCCATCTGCGTACACTCTAACCCAGTGCCTTGGCAAAAACCTAACCATGGCTCCTGGAAACACAACAGAATGACAAATCCCCAGACTTGAGTGCTTGAAAGAAAGGAGACGGGAGAAGGGGCATCTGTGGAGCTTCATCTCCATAAGCCTGCGAGCTACTTGTTGGCTTGGCTTGCTACTTGTAGGCTTACAACTTAGACAAGTGAAATATCAGCCAGGTGCTAATGGCTTATGCCTGGAATCCTAGCTACTCAGGAGGATGAGAGGCTCATGAGGTTGAGGATACTGGTTTGAAGCCAGCTAGGGCAGGAAAGTTTGTGAGACTCCTATTTCCAGTTACCTAGCCTTGAGGGGGGAAACAAAGCTCAGAGACAGCACCCAGACCCTCAGTGCAATGCAAGCCCCACAAGTGACAAAGGAAGAGAAAAGAATCCACAGTCGGGAGGCCCATCCTTTCTGGCACACTTGGAGGGGGCAAAGAGCAAGGATGCGGGAGTGGTTTGTCAGCCGTGCGTGCCTCTGTGTGGGGGACCAGAGGAAAGTCAACATTAGATTGTAAGAAAAGCAAATAGAAGCCATCTTTCAAAGACCTGTGCTACAGACAGTGCTTCATCAGTTTGTAAGACATGAGTCTGAAATCGCCAGCAGTTTGGTTCTGGAAAGATCTCTGAATGGTGTGCAGTTACGTAGAAGAGTGGGCCAGTACCCTGTCCTGAGACAGGTGGAAGGAAAACAAATCCAGTCACAATATTTCCTCTAGCAACCAATGAAATGTGGCGATCGGGAAAAGTGAAGCATGCCAAATGGGGGATGCCAGTCAAAAGACAGCATGGCACAGAATATCAGTGTTCAAACCAGGCCTCGGAGATGTGGCCCATCAGTACGTGAACGGGGGTCTCACTCTGGTGTGGAAGGGAAGGTAGACTATGGTGAATACATGGATGGGAATAACGCGAGGCAGCAAGCAACAACAGCCATAGCTGATAACCGTGTATTCCTGAGTGACCAGACAAGAGAAAAGTCAGAGAGTGGACGATTCTTCATCGCCAATGTTTGGTACAGTCTCATTTCCAAATCATGTATAGTCTTTATGGATTCTAAGGACAAGGATTAAAATGCTCTTTCATATAAAAAAGAATCCATATAATACCCTGCATTTGAAAAGTGCTATATGGAGAGCGCAATGGAAGGGGTTGATCTAACTAAAATCTAACTAAGAGGTATGCAGGAAATACCATGGTGAAACCCCTTTGTACAACTAATATGCACTTTTAAAAAATGTGACAGGAAAGTAAAACAGGCTCTGTGGGGGAGGGGAGGGTGAACACAAAGAGCGACCATGGTCAGAGTGCTTTATATAGGAAACTAGAACGAGGAAACCTGTTGAAATTGTTTTAAGAAGGGTGGAGGAGATGAGGGAGGGAGGGAGGGAGGGAGGGAGGGAGGGAGCGTACACTCTGTGCATGGATGGAAATGTCACAATGTAACCTCCTTGTACAGCTCATATACGTTTTATTAAAACAGAGAAAAGAAAAGATGCCCGCTGGTTTTCAAAGTGCCACAAGCACATTATTTTATTTATCCTTCTCATTGATCTTGCCAAGCAAGGTAGATATTCCAATCCTCATATTACATATGAAGCTATTTGAAGGCCGAAGGGTGATCAGGGAGCTAATGTCACACAGCTCTGACCAGAACCCAGGTCTGAGCTTGGGTGCTACTAGAGAATATCGAATTGTTTGCTTGTTTCTTCTGTTGTTGTTTTTTCAGTGTTGGGGATCAAACCCAAGGTCTTACACATGGCAAAGTAGCATTCCACCTTTGAGTTATGTCTTCGGTCCTCTTTTATTCTTGGGATGAATACATTTGCATTTAGATGATAATATTGTTGCATGCTTTCATTTTTTTCTTCTAGGTCCGGTTATTCCTTGTCTACAACATGAGCTCCCAAAGACTTTCAAAGGAGACTGTCCTCATTACTGGAGGAAGTGGATACTTTGGCTTCCGGTCTGTACATCTACAAAAATAGGCCCCTGGGATTCTTTATTAGTAGTTGTTGGAAAAAAAGTGTACCTTTCAATTTTGACATCCATGCAATGTGATCTTACTGGCTTGTGTACTGTTAAACCCAAAATAAACCGTGTTGTCTGTGACCTTGATATTGAAAGTGAGACCCACAGATACATTCCGCTTCAAGAAAAATTCCTTACAAACACTTGTACATGGGCGTGTGGCGATTATTCGTGCAACCAAAGATCATTTAAAATAAGAACCATTCTTTCTCAGTGATGATGTTTTTATTAAGTAGGAGGGAGGGTTCTTGTTTCTCCAAGTGGAATAAATCCTACTTGTAGCAATGAACAGGGACAGATGGAGGCTCCGCAGTGAGTCACGGAGGCTGGGCCCCACCCCACCTATTTTCTCCGCCGTTCCGAAGGGTGACTTGACGCCACCTTCCCTCTTTGTCGTTTCAGCCTCGGCTGTGCTCTGAACCAGAAGGGGGTCCGGGTGATCCTGTTCGACATCTACACTCCCGCGGAAGCCATCCCCGAAGGGATCACGTTCGTCCGCGGCGACATCCGCCGCTTCGGCGAGGTGGAGCGGGCCTTCCAGGCCGGCCGGGTGGCCTGCGTGTTCCACGTGGCCTCCTACGGGATGTCCGGGCGGGAGCAGCTCACGCCCAAGCTCATCCAGGAGGTGAACGTGCGCGGCACGGACAACGTCCTCCGGGCCTGCCGTCAGAGGGGGGTCCCCCGGCTCGTCTACACCAGCACGTTCAACGTCATCTTCTCGGGCCAGGTCATCGAGAACGGGGACGAGTCCCTGCCCTACCTGCCCCCCCCACCTGTACACGGACCACTACTCCCGCACCAAGATGATGGCGGAGAAGAGAGTGCTGGAGGCCAACGGCTCGGCGCTGGAGCGAGGCCGGGGCGTGCTGCGAACCTGCTCGCTGAGGGCCGCCGGCATCTACGGCCCGGGGGAGCAGAGGCACCTGCCCCGGATCGTGAGCTACCTGGAGAGGGGCCTCTTCAAGTTCGTGTTCGGCGAGCCCGAGAGCCTGACGCAGTTCGTGCACGTGGACAACCTGGTGCAGGCGCACGTGCTGGCCTCCGAGGCCCTGCAGGCCCACAGGGGCCACGTGGCCTCCGGGCAGCCCTACTTCATCTCCGACGGCAAGCCCGTGAACAACTTCGAGTTCTTCCGGCCGTTGGTGGAGGGCCTGGGTTACAAGTTCCCCTCCGTGCGCCTCCCGCTGGGCCTCGTCTACGGCCTGGCGTTCCTCACGGAGGTAGTCCACTTCGTGCTGGGCAGACTCTACAACTTCCAGCCCTTCCTCACCCGCGCCGAGGTCTACAAGAGCGGGATCACGCACTACTTCAGCCTGGAGAAAGCCAAGAAGGAGCTGGGCTACGAGGCCCGGGCCTACGACCTGCGGGAAACCGTGGAGTGGTTCAAAGCCCGCGGCCACGGCAGGCGCCCCGAGCACGAAGGCCTGCGGTACCTGCTCTGGGACGGGCTGCTGGTCTTGCTCCTGGTCCTGTCGCTGCTCGCCTGGCTGCCTTCCGCTCTGTCGGCGTGAAGGCCAGGCCGGACACGGGAACTGATCACAGTCACTCGGCGCGTCTCGGAGAACACGGGCTCACGAGCACGCACGGCGGTATCCAGTCCCACGCTCAGCCCTCGGTCACTGCTAAAGAATTGACTCTTCCGATGAGGTAACGGAGCTCCCTGGGGCCTGTTGACTCACAGGGGAAAGGCACGTTAACTTGATTAAAAGACAAAGGTATGGAACACCGTGGTATGAAAAACCCCTTCGAACAATTGATACACAATGAATGGCAGCGCCCAGCACGGGCCGACACCTCTCATCTATCCGCTCGGGAGGCTGCCATCTGAGGATCACGATGTGAAGCCAGCCTGGGCAGACAAATTCTCAAGACTCTGATCTCAAAATAGCCAGCAAAAAGCTGGAAGTGGAAGCATAGCTTACGTGGTAGAGGACAAGAGGGCGAGGCCTGGTTCATGACCCAGTACTGGGATGTGCACACACACAGGAACCGTAGGAACTGAACAGGTGCTACTTACAGGTGGTTACTAGCAGCAGAAGGAAGGTGAATGAAGTGGTGAGGTGCTTTTACACCTGTATATTAAAATAGAGTGATGAAACCTATTGCAATCGTTTACAGAAGGAGGGCAGATTAGAAGGAGGGTAGATTATCCATTTCCCAGGGAAACGGATGGAACTAGAACGGAGCATGTCAAGTGAGGTAAGCCAAGATCAGAGAGACAAAAGCACCTATTCTCCCTGATAGGTAGAAGCTAGATCTAAAACACCCTGGGATATGACAAATGACACAGAATTCCAGATCCTCACATACAGTGAGAGACCAAAAGAGGATAATCTTAGGAGAGAACCACCAAGGTGCAATACCCAAGTGCCTCTTCATATTTATATAAAATAATATACGTGCTGAAATGAACTCCAAAGATATGGGAACAAGGGACTTGGCTCTTAATTTTTTTTTTCTGACCATTCGGTATTCTTTACCTTATATACAGTGCATCCACATGCACATCTATGGGAAGGTGGGGGGAGGGCACGGAATCAGAGGAAAGGGGAGGGGAAAGTGCAATAGTGGAGCTCACTGGACATTTATGAAAGTGAACTCATGGGTGGAGCTGCAGGGGGAGGGGAGGGGGGGAGAGGGAACGAGGGGCCAGATGACACGATGGGTAAGGAAAGGTGCTTATTACCGGACATCTGTAAATGTAACCCTGCTGCAGAGCGCCTTTAAAACAACCGCAAAGTAAATGCAGAAGGAAAAAAAAAAAAAAGAAGGAAGGCCAATGAGGGAGAGCGATGGAGGGGGTGAGTGTCACTGATGTGTGTATGGAAAATGCCACAATGAACCCCCTTGTACGACAAAGACTTGCTTCTGAAAATGTTTTAAAAATAAAAAAAAAATTGAAATGAGAGTTTCATTCATCTGAAGGCATGGCTCAAGTGGTAAGCCCTGAATTCTAACCCAATACGAGAGACAGAAAGACAGAGAGAGAGGGAGAGAGGGAGAGAGAGAGAAAGAGAGGGAGAGAGGGAGAGAGAAGAGAGAGAGAGAGAGAGAGAGAGAGAGAATGGGTTCTTTCTCTTCCCTCCTTTTCTTCTTTGCTTTCCTTCCTCCCGAACTCCCCTGTTGGGAGAAGAGACCGAAGTAACTTCAAGACTTCATTTCTATGCCCTTGTGTCTTCAATGGTAACCCATCATTGTGGAGCCCTGGAGGGGCCTGGTTTCGATGGGAATGCTTTTGTGTAAAATACCTCAGAAGCCGGAACATACAACGGACCAAGACTCTGAGTGACCGGGTAATGGCCGCCACCACTCACAGGCTTGAAAATACAGAGACCAGCACCTAGCACCCCAGCGCGGCAATCACAGGCGCCGCTGGCCCAGTGCATGTTTGGGGAGTGAACTTTTGCCCCTGTGTGATATTTAAGCAAACAGACCTTGATCCTGCCTCACAGGATTCTTTTGGTGACTGAATTAGGCAAGACATAGGAAGGCGTCCTGAGCGCCTGTAGCTCGTCCTGGGCCTGCACCTGAGAGAGGGGCTGCGGTAACAATGGCAGCCTTGTCTGGCCTCCAGGGGCAGCTGTGGGGGCAATCATTCAAGTGACACCGCTGCCTAGGAACCAACGTGGCAAGAAGACAGCGCCAGGTCTCATGCACGGGAAGGACAGTACAGAAACACCGGACAGGCTAGAGGGTGGCGGGCAGTGCTTGCTACTGAGCTTGCCAGTGGGTGAGCAGACCCTGTGAAGGCTGCCCACATGCCTTGGGCAGCTCTGAACTTGGTGTCTGAAAACCTATAGCACAAATCCTTTGAGTGGCTTTAGCCACGTACCCAGAGGCTCTGAGAACCTGGTTTCGTCATCTGGGAGAGATGGCACGGGCGGCATTCACTCCTACACGCTCACTGCACTCACAATCGGTGCTAAGCATAAAGCAAGATAGGGCTTTAAAAAGTACTTTTCATAGATGACCTGCGAAAGACATAGGAGGTGGTTGGTGGTGGTAGTAACGGTGATGATTTCTTACTTTGGCTTCTGAGTTACCCTACATTTTGCTTGGGTCTTCTTTCCGAATCAAGTTCATTTGATTTTTTTTTTTTTTTTTTGGCCAGTCCTGGGCCTTGGACTCAGGGCCTGAGCACTGTCCCTGGATTCTTCCCGCTCAAGGCTAGCACTCTGCCACCTGAGCCACAGCGCCACCTCTGGCCGTTTTACATATATGTGGTGCTGGGGAATCGAACCAAGAGCTTCATGTGTAGGAGGCAAGCGCTCTTGCCACTAGGCCATATTCCCAGCCCTCAAGTTCATTTGAATCATGCTTATCCAAATCATGCATGATATCTATTTGGGCTCGGCAGCTCCTCAAGCAGTGTAGTCCCAACCCTCTTGTTCCGTAAGAACGTTGGCCAGCGCCTCACCCCATCAGGCAGGAGCCATGTCTATTTGTCTACTTTTTTTTCCGGCGGGCACCTAGCTATCCCTTTATCTGGCCAGTACATGCCGAGTGGATTCATTTCTCCACCAGGTGATGGGAGACGAGAGCCAATTTCCTAATCATTCTCTCAACCTGACCTGATTCAAAACAACACCAACACCACCACTCAGGGTCCAGGTTAAAAAGGCAAACTCCAAGGGCTGTGACACTTGGTCCCCTCATGAAACAACCGGAACACCGGCCACCTTTGGGTGAGTCGGGGGACAAGGACAACCAAGGCTTTCAGAACACTTTCTACTTTGTGTACTTTACCACCAAAATGGAAAAAATGTAAATAAAAAAGGGATACGCAGACTCCACACTCTTCTTCTCCTGGCAGCTGTGGCTCAGAGAGTCTGTGCTGGAGGAGAAGCCACAGGCCCCCACTAGCGAGGTGGAAATGCAGCCAGATGCCAAACACGCGCTTCCTCGCGAGAGGGCTGGCGGGCGTGGAGGCTCCTCCACGCCCCGCGCGTGTTTCCCTCCAGCGCCGGCTGCCACGCGCGCTGAGCTCGCTGACTGCAGACACCCCTCGCTCCGGCCGGGGCGCTTCTCTTGCAAATCCAGCCCGTCTCAGTGCGTGCGGCCGCTGGCTAAGTAAAATCCAACCCAGGCGCGGGGGTTTGGAACGCTAGCCTGAGCTCCCCCCCCCCCCCACCGTGCTGCTGCGGCCTCTGGTCCCTAGGATCGGACGCCGGCACCCTCGTGGCAAGCCTGAGACCCCAAGGAGGTGCAGCAGCAGCCCGACCGGGACCCCCCCCCCCCCAGCCCGGCCCGGCTCGGCCCAGCCAGGGCTGCCGGCAGGGGGGGGACTGGCTGACACGGTGTGTTGAACCTGCTGCGTGCGTTCTCAGTACTTGGTATTGTGACCGTGGCACGGAAGCGAGAAACTGAGGCCCAGACTGGCCTGGTCACTTGAGCAAACTGCGATGGCAGGTTCTGGCACCTGCAGGAGGAAGGCGTCTGCATTTGTGCCTCTTTTCTATTTAATTGTCTAATGATTGGCTGCCTTTTTATGAGGATTTCCAACGACAGTCCTCCTCTTCAGAGGTGTCTTTCCAGGCTGTTCTCCTCAGTGGTGGGTGTCTGTATTGGCCATCCTGTCTTCTTGGGGTTATGTCTTCGTGGGGGGGCGGGGGGGGAGCTTGGTCCAGAAACTGGATCTCTGGATGGAGCCTGGAGATGGCAGGTACCTGATCCGCACATGGCTTGTTATTTGTTTGTGTATGCTGGTCCTGGGACTTGAACTCGGGGCCTGAGTGCTGTCCCTAGCTTTCTTGTTCGAGGCTGGCACTTTACCACTTGAGCAATGCCTCCACCCCGGCTTTTGGTGGTTGATTGGAGATCAGAGTCTCACAGACTTTCCTGTCTAAGCTGGATTCAAACCTGGATCCTCAGATCTCAGCCTCCTGGGTAGCCAGGGTTACAGGTGTGAGTCACTGAAGCCCCTTTCCTATCAAAAGCCACTCCCTCGCCAAACGGCTTCGGCATATTCTTCTTCCCCCTTTATGCTGCAGTTAGCATGAAATCCAAAGTAGAGTAAATGTGCCCCAGTATTTATAATCTTAAAACGAGAGATGGACAGAGAGAGAACAAGACCAGGCACTGGTGGCTCACTCCTGTAACCCTAGCTACTCAGGAGACTGAGATCGGAGGATCAAGGTTCGAAGCCAGCCCAGGCAGGAAAGTCCGTGAGACACTTATCTCCCAATTAACCACCACAAAACCAGAGGCAGAGCTGTTGCTCCAAGTGGTAGATCACAAGTCTTGAGCACGGAAGCCCAGGGACCGTGCCCAAGCCCTGAATTCATCCCCCCACAACCGACAAAACAAGAAGCGGGACTATTTCCTTGAATCCCCATGGCCACCTCCCTGCTTCCTTTCCCAACTCGTCTTTATTCCCGTTCGTATTATTAAGTAGTTGTACAAAGAGATTACAACGTAAGTCAGGTTATGAATACGATACATCTTGATTGATGTCATCCCTTCCACCCTTCACCTAACTGCTAGTTTAAGTGAACAGGCTTTATTTGTAGATAGGATGGCCCCTCGGGCTTGCATCCGACGCTCCCTCCTTCTTCCTCAGCCTCGTGCGTGGCGGGGTTCACAGAGGAGTGCCGCCACGCCCCGGCCACAATTGTTACATCTACGCACACTGTCCTGTCCCTCACTTCCAGCTGCCCGTCGGTTCCACGCCTATCCCTGCAGTCGCTACGCTTCCTTGAGCTACGGGACGGTCCGCGACGCGCATGTCGCCAAGTCCAGTAGGTGGCGCTGTGGTGTTCCTCCGCGCTGCCTCCGGGAGGCGCCACCCCGTGGGCCGCTCTCCCTGGGAACCAGTTCCGTCCTCTTGGCTTCCCTGGCACCACGGTGCGCCTCGGCTGTGCCTGCTTGACGGCTTGGACAGCTGTGCCACCTCTGCCCTGCTCGAGGATGCTGAACGTCCTCGGTGTCCTTGTCCCTTGTCCTGTGTCTTTAAATGCCACTCGCATGCATGGACGGCCACTGTCGGAGACGGCCACAACTCAGGCGTCCCTTCCTCTTAACTCAGTAGCCAGCCAGATGCAAATGCAGGCACTCCTGTCTCCAGATTGCATCCCTTGACACGCCATGGGTATCTCCTTCTCCTCGCCCTCACCAGTCCACACACACACACACACACACACACACACACACACACACGGAGCCTCCTCACTGGTCACTACAATTGGAATTTTTGTGTGTGTGTGTGCCAGTTCTGGGTTCTCCCTTATTTTATTTTATTTTTTGCTCGAGACTGACCCCCTGCCACTTGAACCACACGTCCATCCGGTCTTTGTTTCTTTCTGAGGCAGGCTGACCTCCAATTCAGGCTACTCTCGCCTCCCCGCCCCCGTGCAGGGGTTACAGACATGCACCACCACACCCGGATGGGATCTTTAACATGGACCGCTTCTCCCTCCCTCCCCTCTTCCTCCTCCTCTACACAAAACTGGACGGAAAAAGAAATTAAAAAGTCCCAGCTCTTAAACTCTGTGTAATCCCTGTTTCTCCATGATCCCTCCAATTCATCACTTTTCAAAGCTGCTTGTTCTTGGGTCCTGGTTGGTTTTTATTTCTTTTTAAATCTCTTGTCTTTCTTAGGGTATTATCTATGTCTCAAAGCCTCTATCACTCCTCTCTGTTGACTTAGATTCCTGGGCCAGGTTCTTTTGATTCTTGAGTTTGGTTCATATATATATATGTGTGTATATATATATTCATATATATATATATATATACACATATATATATATTTTTTTTAATCTAACCCAAACGGACTCACCCATGGCGTCTCCAGGCTCTGCAGATTCGTGCAACATCACTCGCTGTATTTTAGAGCCTCTGGGCACCACGGTTGGGGGGGCGAGGGGAACAAACCTTTGTCATGGGTCCCAAACACTTCGTGGCTGAGGCCAAATCTAAGTTCCCACAGAGAAGTTACAGCTAGCAAAGGAATCTGGGGAAAGGGTTGTTGAAGGGTCTGTTTGTGGAAATTGATGTGTTTGGACTTTTTCTTTTTGTTCATCAAAGCTGGTGGAAGCTTGCGAGTGGAGAAAACCTTTTCCATTACTGATATGCTGGGTTCTAATCCTGGCAAATAGTCTAGGTGTCAGGGAGCCCTCGCGATGGGCCTGGGAGTAAAATACATTTTACGTACATACACGCATGCACGCATGCATATATACACGGACATACGTATAAAGGCACATGCGTATCTGTCTCTTGTATATGTATACGCGTGTACGTATATGCATTTATGCACATGTATATGGATGTGTGTTACGTATTCTGTTCTATATATTTATATAAATATATATTTTCTGTAATTGTATATAAATGTATTTTATATATTATATGTATTTGCGTGTATATATGCATATGTATGTATATATCCCGAGAATGAGTCTTTCTGGGCGCCATACGCTACCTAGGAAGCATGCATCGAGCGGCTAGCCTGGGCCATTTTGAAGTACTTGGTGGCTTTTAAGAGGCATGGTCGGCTGTGTTGCTGGGGCAATTGCAGCCGCCCCCTCTGCGTTATCCACATAGAGGGTTTTGCTCAACATGAGGATAATGATAGATATTAACCTGTCCCCTCGGGTAACTAAATGACTCAGGTAAACATTCTTGGTTGTTAACCGCTGCTGTTTGTTGAGTGCTTAGTCCGCCATGCCACATGCTCCCTTTCTTGGGCATGTTTCGTTTTCTCTGTACTTTAAGAACCAGCTATGTTATCATCTCCCGTGTCCGTAGCCCACCACCGATCCTTGAGGTGGTGAAATGCTTTGCTCCAAGTTCCCCCACCAGCTGGGTGCTGGTGACTCCCACACGGGCTGACATCTGAGGAGCGCCACGCGGACCCATGCGTCATCATCCGCACACACAAAGGAACAGAGGTGGCGGGCTGTAGGTGCTGCATCTTTCAATGACAGGATGTCTTTTTCTCTTCTTCCTCTTCCTCCTCTCTTCTCCTCCTTCCAGCGCCTTCTGCAGCTTAACCTCAGCCCTGACCTCGCACTTGGCTTTTCTATTTGAGACAACCTCTCCCACTAAACATTTCTCGTGGGCGGCAGGTCCAGGCGGCAGGTCAGCTTAGCCCCTCGTGGTAGTTAGCACACATCGAACTGAGTCCACGGATGGCAGAAGGCCTCTTCCTTAGGCCCTGGTGAAATCCAATGGCCTTAACAGTGGCATCAGGGGCCTTTTTAGTTACAATGCTTTTCACAATCTAATGAGTTCATTCCTTACACTTCTGACTCCTCTTCTGCGGGAGTCAATCACCTGGGTCAATGCAGAATCTTGCCCATCAGAAAAAGAATCTTCCATTGTATCAGTGACGCATAGAAGACTGAACTGACCAAGATTGCCTGAGTTTTATTCAATGGAGTTGGAACACAAGCGGCCACCCACCATGACAGACACAGTTTAGGGATCCTCTACAAAGAACATAAGTTAAGAAAAAACGTCCAAGGTGGCAAACTGCCAGGAAACCACCCCGATCCCTCAGTCACACGGTCTTGGTGGCATCTCAGATGGGGTCACAGGTGGCCCCAGCCCCGGGGCTGGACAGCACACTTGCCAAGTGCTAACATGCCTGTCCCACCTCCACGGGCACCCCGGCTTCTAGGAGTAAAACTTGCTGTTGCTGACTCTCTTCTCTCTCAGCCTGAAATCAAAGCAGATGGAGCCACGTCAGCCGGGCATGGAATGCAGGCTCTGTCCCAGCAGCACCTTTCCAGCTACACATCGGGGGGTGACCGGTAGCTGGGGGGGTACAGGGCTGACAGGTGGGTGCAGAAGACCCTCAGATCTTGGTACGACACAGTCTCCCAGAGGTCCAATCTCTTCCGTGGTAAAATAGCGGCAATGCTACCTTAGGCTGACGTATGGCTGTCAGTGCCTGGCTACATCTCTTCCCATCACGCCTGAGGTACAACCTGGGAAGAGGGATTTTTCTGTCCTGACCTTGAGCTGCTAGACCAGCCCAGCCTTGGGGACTCAATAATGACTCCTTAAAAGCTAGCGGTCAGCCGGGTGCTGGTGGCTCAGACCTGTCATCCTAGCTACTCAGGAGGCTGAGATCTGAGGGCCATGGTTCAAAGCCAGCCCGGGCAGGAAAAGCCTTGAGACTTTATTTTTCTTTTTTGTCAGTCTCACAGACTTTCCTGCCCGGGCTGGCTTCCAACCGCGATCCTTAGATCTCAGCCTCCTGAGTGGCTCGGGTTACAGGCGTGACCCACAGGCCTGGCTAGTGTGACTCCTATCTCTGATAAACTACTCAGAAAAAGCCGGAAGTGGTGCTGGGGCTCAGTCATAGAGCACTAGCCTTGAGCGCAAACGCAGCTCGGGGACAGCGCTCAGGCCCTGAGTTCAAGCCCCAGGTCCAGCACAAAGGAGAAAACAAAAGTCGGTGGTCACCGGGGCTGGAGTGTAAGAGGCCCTGACTTCCGCCCTCGCCCGGGAAAGAAATGAAGTCAGGGAGCGTGGCTCATTTTCAAGTCCACTGCAGTGTCCTTGTAGAGAAGCGAGCTGTATTTGGGGAAGGGGCAGGCGCTGAGGCACAGAGTCGGGAAGCCTTAGGCGTTGTGAAGACGGGGCGCGGCCCGGGCGGGGCGGGGGTCCCCACGCACCTCCGGTTGCACCTCTCCTGGTACAGCTGGAGCTGGTTCTCGTTGACGTTGAACTCCTTCACCAGGGCGTCCCGGCTGGCGCCGCGCAGGTTCTGGTGCGTGTCGTACAGGAAGAGCTGGTTGTTGAGCTCTTCCTGCCGCCTCCGCAGCTGACGACAGGAGGAATACAGCTCCTCCTCGCTCTCCTGGGACGCGGGGGACAGGGCGGCGTGGGCACTCGGTGCCGGAGGGGCCCAGGGCCGAGCCCGGACCGCGCAGGGTAGCCGGCAGAGCGAGGAGCGACAGCTCAGGGTGAGGACAGAGGGGAGGCGGAGAGGTTGGGGTGCGCTGGGAGAAAGAGAGAGGAAGGCGGCAGCTTGAGGCCAGGCTTGGAAAAACAAAAGCAGCGAGAACCCAGCTCGGGGACAAGTGGGGCATGGCGTTCCACGCCCGTCACCCCCAGTACCCGGGGGGCAGAGGCAGGAGATCACAGACAGGGCCGGGCTGGGCCGAAAGCGCGGGGCGGCCTGCAGAAGACACGGCGAGCCAGAGGCCTGGGGGAGGGTTCAAGTATTTGCCAAACCAGCACAAGGCCCCGAGTTCAAGCTCCCATTCCACACAAAAATAAGTAAAGAATAGGTTAACTGAAGACAGCAATCGCACACGCTTTCCTGCCTGGGCTGGCTCGGAACTGTGCTCCTCAGCTCTCAGCTTCCTGAGAAGCCACCGGCCCGGGCCTGGAAGGACGACATCTTTCCTTAACCCCCAAAGACTAGATCCCAAGCTGCGAGAGAACGAGGGAAGGGTGGCTCTGTCCCGGAAGAAATGTACTCCTACCCTACCTTATGTAACTGTAACGCTTCCGAACATGACTTTCATAATAGCGATTGAAAAATTTAAAAAAAAATAGCCAGGACCAGCTCACGAATACTGTTCCCAAACCCGTAGGCTTCTAGAATGCGGGGCTGGGGTCTTCTTCTAAGAGCTGCACACACCTGCCTGGCTGCACCTTGGCCAGCAACGCAAGCGGGTCTTGCCAGGGACCCCAGCACTCGGCCCCCAAGCAGAAAGGAGGAGGGCTCCCGAGACCCGCAGGGAGGGCAGCTTTCTCGAATGTACCCTCTGGGTACCGCCAGTTCAGAGCACGTGAATCATCGCAGCCCCTTGCGATGAGCGACAAGGCTGGAAATCACACATCAACCCGAAAGAAACTGCTCGCTCGCTGACAACCAGTCAACGCGCGGGCGGTCTTTTGGTTCTTCGACCTAGTATTCCGCTGCTATAAATACCTAGCCTTCGGGAACACTTTGTAATCAGCAAGAAAAAAAAAATAGATAGCACAGAGAACTTTATTATTTACGAAGGAAAAAAAATTGGCCAACAGTTGAAGTGACCATCCTGGGAGAGAGATAAGTGGATTCGGGACGGAGAGCTGACAGGCCCCCCGCCATGGATCGACAGGGGTGCATAAAGCCACCCGTGACCCCGGAAAAGGTCACACATACGAATCTAACTTCAGAAACATCACACGTAGCAAAGAAAAAAGAACAACTGTGTTAAGTACAAGGGGAAGGAAATCTATCAAGATGCTAACGGTGGTTTTTACACACGGGCTGTTCAAGGGAAGAAATTTGTTTTTCAATTCCCCCTGCTCTTTTTACCCTACTTCTCAAATTAAATAGAGGAGGGAATACAATGGTGCTGAGAGTACCCTTTTGGACCCCTCCCTATAACAACAGCCAAGTAAAGGGCTGCGAATTGATAAGGTAACTGTGACGTGAAAAATGACTTTCCTGGGGACAGCTTTCAAGTGCTCACAGACGGTATTCTGGGGCTGGCCAATGTTTTAGGAGTCAGCTCCGTCTCGGCCTGGCTGGCTCGATCGCCGCCGGCTCACAGAGCCTTGCGGGGGGGAGGGGGGGCGGGGGGGTGTACCCTGCTCTGCCCCTCACCCGGGGAGCAGACAAGAACTACAAGGCGGTGGGGTCTGCGTTCACGAAATGAGGTGTGCCCATCCGCAAAGCCACGCTTCCACTTGGACTCTCGGGGGGGGGGGGGGGGGCAGGCCTGTGAGCCCGCCCGCACCCCAGGCTCCCAGCCCCGCACCGCGCATCCGGGACGTCACACACAGGTCCCGTCCGTGCCACAGGTGCCACACAGCACCATCGCCACGACGCACGCCGGCCCCGGGCCGCTGAGGCCAGTCTCGCAGCTCCGTGCCTCGCGAAGGGCGTCCCACAACCCCGCTTAATCACGGGGTGCCCTGGGACACGGCGGCGGCAGCTGGCTTCTCTGCGCCCAGAGGGGCGGACGCCAGTCCTGCCGCGGCTGCCGGGAGGAGGGAACGGAACAAAGGCCTCCTTCTAGCTCCACGCACCCAGTCAACGCTCGGCTAAAGCTAGGCTCCGCCATTTTACCAGCCTGATCGCAGGCAGAGAATTCCGGTTTAAAAGAAGGGAAGGGTAGCGGGCACCGGTGGCTCACGCCTGGGATCCTGGCTACGCAGGAGACTGAGATCTGAGGATCAAGGTTCAAAGCCAGCCGGGGCAGACTTCTGTGAGGCACTTACCTCCAACTGTCACCAAAACACCAGACACCATTGTGGAAACTGATTTTCCTTAAAGGAGGGGGCCCATCATTTAAGCTTAAAATTTTTCTATCTACTTAACTTACGTTGTTTTTTAAGTGTAGTATTTAAAATGCATTCCAAACCGGAAAACTTGGCTGCCCGTATGCTTATCCTTTCAAGATAGGGTTTTATCACCATGACTTTTTCTCTTCTTTTCTTGCTGTTGATCCTGGGGTTTGAACTCTAGGCCTGGGTGCCGTCCCTGAGCTTTGGTGCTCAAAGCTAGTGCTCTACCACGTGAGTCACAGATCTACTCCTGGCCTTTTGTGGTTCACTGGAGATAAGAACCTCATGGACTTTCCTGCCCGGGCTGGCTTAGAACCATGATCTTCAGATCTCAGCCTCCTGAGAAGCAAGGATTACAGGCAGGAGCTACCAGCACCTAGCCATCATGAGATTATTTTATGACGAAAGGCGGTACCTTGGCTATCGAAGGTGCTTTGGTCCTTTGGCCCCTCAGTACTGTACCTTTTATATCTCTTTTTTCCTACTACACATCCTCCTCCATGTTGAAGCTTCTAAAATGCTTTGGAGCAGAAAACTACCAAGGCTGCGAAACGTGAGCGCAAGGGAACAGCTCTGCAGAAACGCCTATGGCTGTTTCCTCCGAGTCGAGTCCTTGGATTTTTACTGCACTGACCCGAGTGTCCGTCCCCAGCATCCGTTCCCCTCTTCCACCTCCTCCCTCTCCTCTGAAGCTTCGCCTCTGGAGGCTGTCAGACGAGCCACCTCCAACTTGGTGTTTACTGCTTAGCAGCCAGAAGAACAGTATCACAGGCTATGAATTCTCCACACAGAAAATAACCAGGAGGAAAACAGCAAGAAGAGCACCTGGACCAAGTCCATACCAAGGCCTTGGGGCCCAGGGCCTTACTGTATAACAGCCAGGTTAACTTGTGAGCTCATAGCTCACACCTACAATCCTAGCTACTCGCGGAACTGAGATTCAGAGGATCCCAGTTTGAAGCCAGCCCAGGCAGAACCATTCTTGAGATTCTATCTCCAAAATAGCCAGCAAAAACCTGAGCGGGAGGCATGGCTCAAGTGGTAGCGCACCAGGTGAGTAAGAAAGCCAAGTGAACGCGAGGCCCTGAGTTCAAATGCCCACACCAGGAGGCCACATGTCTCGAGACACACAAGAAGGGGTGGAGAGGAATAAACATCTTCAAGGCCTCGGCAAGCTAACAAGACTAGAAGGAAGGCTCCTCTAGTCGTGGAGAAAGCGCCCACTTTGGGAAGCAGGGTCCACGCAGTTGGGACCCTTCCTGCCGCCCCATCCTTGGGCTGCTCGGGCCCCGGGGGTTTCAGTTCCCCAGCCCCGCCCCACAGACGCCCTGGGCCCACTCACCAGGACCGGCCGCATCTCACAGAAAACCAGAGCGACGCCAGCTCGATGTCCTCGCTGAACCCGTTCTTCAGAGGCACGGACCGGAACCCTGCAGCGGAACGGGGCGAGGTGGTTACCGCGGATCTTCGCTTTAATGGGGTACCTGGAGCCCACAGGCCCATTTGAAGAGGAGGGGAGGCGGCGTGCCCAGTGTGGGGCCCACATCCCGGAAGCGAGGACCTACCCCGAAGGTCGAGGGGGAGACTTGCAACTGCGCAGCCCGGTTCAACTCCCGGGGCCGAGCTAAAAATCCCTGCCGTCCAGCAATGACACCATGCAGAAGAAATAGAAACCCACAGAACATTCCACACTGAACGTAGAGTGACCACGGCTGAGGCTCGATAATGAATTCGCACCCCCATTTCCAGCACTTAGGCCTTTACCCAGAACGAGACAGAGCGTGTGCTTGCTCTTACAAGATCCACAGCCTGCCTCTCCTGGGGCCGTTCACCTGCCCCTGAAAGCCACCTCCTACTGACAACGAGGGCCCGGGTTTGGCAGCCCCTTAAACGGCTCTTCTAATTCAGGACTGAAGGGGGCGACTTGGAGCTGAAGCTTAACTGTGAAGTAAGGGTTAAGGGAACCCATCTCAAAGGTTGGTTCGTTTGCTGGTTTTAATGAAGGAATGTAAGAGGACACAGTCAAACTGGAATCACTCCCACCCCGTCCTTCCTACCCAGACACACACCACTGCCGAGGGACCCCCCACCCCCACACCCCCGCCCCAAGACAGGCTCACGCGGGTGTTTGCACTTGATTTAAATCATGGTGCCAGACACCCATGCAGCGCATTAAGCGAGCTCAATAGGAGAGCCTCCTTCTGAAGTCACCGACACACACGACCAGGGTTCAAGGGCTCCGTGCTCCTTCACCGTCTTCTTGCTGAACTTCCCCTTGGATGTCTCGGTGAGTTAAATTTGCCCCTGTCCTCTCCAAAGTATGTCCTTGGAACACAGAACCTCTGAATCGGGCACATTTGGAAGTTTCTTAGCTGGGTTCAGGGGGCTCCCATCCGTAATCCTAGCCCCCCAGGGAGAGGGAATTCAAGGTCAGCCCAGGTAGGAAAGTCCACTCGATTCCCCTTTCCAAAAGAACCAGCACAAAGCTGTGCTGGAAGAGTGGTTCAAGTAGTAGAGCACCAGACCTAAGTGCAAAAGCCAAGCAAGCACGTAAGGCTCTGAGTTCAGACTCCAATACTGGCACCCCAAAATAAAATAAAACAGAATAGAATAAAAAAAAAAGTCAGTCTGGTATTGATGGGTTGTTGGAATGAAATGGAAGGCTGTGCTCTGTGGTGATGGGGCTGGGCCACCGGGGCCCTCAGGCCGATCGATGGCCTGGCTCCAAGAGGAACAGTACGCAGCCCTGAGTTCAGAGCCACGAGGTGGGCACCCGAGTTAGGGAGAAAAGATGTTTGTCAATTTCACCCAAAGCAGGGCTTTTCTACGGATGTCACTGCTTGGGGGCGGGGGCGGGGGGGGGGGAGGAGGAGGAGGAGGAGGAGGAGGAGGAGGAGGAGGAGGAGGAGGAGGAGGAGGAGGAGGAGGAGGAGATAATCCAGACAGATACCACAAGTGGCTTACGGCTGGAATTCTGCTACTCAGGAGGCTGAGAACTGAGGACAGAAGGTCAAATCCGGCCAAAGCGGGCAAGTCCAGGAGACTCTGATCTCCAGTTCAACAGCGAAAAGCTACACGCAGAGCTGCGACCCCAGGGGCCAGCCCGGAGCAGAAACAGCAAGTGAGAGCACGAGGCCCTGAGGTCACGCCCCTCGTGTTCGCGGCGCACAGAATGAAGGGAAAGGAACGCCACGGCCGCGTGGAGGATTCACAGGCCTGGGAACAGCGGGGTCGCTCTGCACTGTCCTCGCCGAGCTGACCCGGACAAAGCCCGCGGCACGTTAGAGAACCACGGCTCGGGTGCCAGGTCTGAGAGGGGGTGGCGGTGTTGGCGAGTGAACCCAGAAGGGCTGCCAAATGCCAGGCCTCGAGGGCTCGCAAACGGGCACTGAGAAGCAACCACAGGAGTGGCCACGTGCTCCCCAACTCTTGCCTAGCCTACCCACCAAAGATACCAACACCTAGACCAACCCCGAAAAGACGGCGTTGCCACCCGCCATGTTCCCTCTACCAGCGCTGCCTGGGCAGAGCCGTGGAGGGCCTGGGAACCGGCATTTCCCCCTCGCCCTCGCCCTGGCTTCATGCCACGGTCAGGTCACAGACAGGGAGACACCGCGGGGTCGCCCGACCGGGTCCAAGTTGTCAAGGAAGACCTTGCTCTGCACGGAACCCAAAGTGCCCCCCACGGCCCCAAAAGCCCGGCTGGATGAAATGACTACAATGGGCATCTATTTCTCTTGGGGGGGGGGGAATGGTGACGGCCCGAGGAATCAAAAGCATCCGTGCCCTGAAGAGCACACGAGCCTTCTGAAAGCCAGGAGAGCGGAGGCACGCCGTCAAGCTCCCCTCAAGCCGCGGCCGCCACGGCCAGCCGGGAGAGCCCAGCTCTGGGGGAGGAGGCGGCAGACTGCTTGTCATTTTTCCCTTCTTGCTGATCCTGGGACTTGAACTCGGAGCCTGGGAGCCGTCGCTGAGCTCTTCTGCCCAACGTCCGTGCTCTGCCACTTTGAGCCACAGCTCCACTTCCAGTTTTTGAGTGGTCGGTTGGAGATGAGAATGCGATGGGGACTTTCCTGCCTGGGCTGGCTTTGAACCGCGATCCTCAGACCTCGGCCTCCTGAGCAGCTAGGAGGGCAGGCGTGAGTCCGGCTTATCCCCTCTCGAGATGAAATGGAATGACAGTTCCAGGGTGACGGCTGACTGACACCTCTCTCCGCCTCTCCTCTCCCCCACCTTTGGCTAATCCTGACAACCAGACCTCCCAGCCGAACAAATTCTGCCATGATTTAAGCAAAATCAGAAAGAATGGTGTGGGTTTTTTTGTGTGTTCCTTTTTTTTTTCCTTTTGCCAGTTCTGGGCCTTGAACTAGAGAACTCTAGGCCTGGGTGCTGTCCCCAAGCTCCTTTTGCTCAAGTCTGACGCTCCACCACTTGAACCACAACACCACTGCTGGCTTTTTTCTGTGATTAGTTGAAAAGCCTCACAGACTTTCTTGCCCAGGCTGGCTTTGAACCACGATCCTCAGAACTCAGCCTCCTACGTAGCTAAGATTACAGGCGTGAGCTGCCAGCACCTGGCTTTCTTTTTTTTTTTTTTAAGCCAGCAGCACAAACCAAAGAAAGACAATCACGTCACGTAGGCCCCAAACGCCCCTTACCTGACTTGATGCCTTTGATGGGGTAAGTGGCGTGAGCCAGGAAGTTGGGGTCACTGAACATGTCTTCCTCATAGACCACGAAGCGCAGAAAGGCAAGGCTGGGGTCGTAGATCTCGAAGGTCACCTTCTCCTGCGTCGGAGCCCACACGGGGCTGAGGCCATTGTCATCTGCGGGACACTGAAGCTCATTAAGAGTGACACCGGGCCTGCCCCCTCTCCTGGCAAGGCGATGCCGCCTGCTCCCTCCGCGATGACGCGCGAGTCTACACCGCGGCCTGGGGAAGCCCGCAGGAGAAGCTCTTGATTTCCCGTCCCAGCCCCTCCGTCTGGGCCCAGGCCCGAGGAAGGAACGCTCTGGGCCTTCAAACCCCCCGCCGTCTCTTCGGGGGCCCTTCCCGTCGAGCCTCCTAGCACAGCAAGCGCTCCTCTTTTTGGGGGGGCGAGGAGGGGATTCGACTCAGGGCCTCATCGCCACGGCCGGCCACGCCTCCGGCGCACGCCTGCTCTTAGTTCGTGTCGCAGGCTAGCCTCGGGTGGGGACTCTCTGACCTCCACGTCTTGACAGGCCAGCAGTGACAAACGTGCCCCACGTGCATTGCACCCCGCCCTCTCCTGCTCCCCTTGGGTCTCGGCTCTCTGGGGACGCAGGGAGAGGAAGGACAATATCCGTACAGCAGCTGGGTAGGCGCGCTGCTACACCCCCGTAATCCCAGCTACTGCTACAGCCCCGTAATCCCAGCTACCTGAGGAGTAAGGCTTAGGGCGTGACCTTTCTATCTGAAAAAAACGAAACGAAAGGACTTAGGCGGCCCAAGTGGCCGGGCACCCAGCTCACAGATTCATGGCCCTGGGTTCCATCACTCACAGGGCCAGCAAAAGCATCTCAGAACCCCAAGAATCCCCGTGGGAGGGGGGGTTCGCCTGCGCCGCGGTGAAGGGGAGAACCAGGCTACTCACTCACAACCGTCGTCTTGAACTTGTTGCTGTCGCACTCGGCCCCGCAGATCTCCACTTCCACGAAGGGGCAGGCGATACTCCGGCCGAGTTTGGGGAGGTGGCGGGCGCCAAGAACCTAAGACAGCCGAGGAGGGGGTTGGAAGCTGCATCCGTCCCCGTGCAACAAGACAAGAAGGCTCCGCGGAGGCCCACGGTCAGCGCGCCCCAGGTCTGGAGTGCGGTGGATAAGCGGTCCCCCGGATTCCCTCCACCCGTGGGCCCATCCAGCCCCACCCAGGCTGCCTGCCTCAGCGGGGGGGGGGAGGGGGGACAGGTCTCATCTGGACGGGAGAATATGCATGGACACCGCCCCCCCCCCCAACCCAGGTCAGGGCTCCTGGACTTCGGAGCCAGGGCCAGGGTGGGAAAGAGAGAGAGGCCCGCTCCTTCCTTCTTAAGTAAGGGCGGGTGCGCGTGCTAATTCTACCTCCCTTCATCCGGTGAGAAACGCAACTCATCCATCGCCCCCGAAACTCTGAAGACGGCTTTGGGGAGCCCCAGACCCTGCCACTAACGAAGGGCAGACAGCCCCCCCCCTTCTAAGACCCGGGACCCTTCTGATTTCCTTCTCCTCCTGCCCAGAGGCTAGGACGCCCCCCCAAAACAGACTCACGGCGTCACCCCACAAATGACACGGAGAGGGAGGTGCCGGGATAGGTTCGGGGAAGCCCCCTCCCCCCGGGGTGGGCTGGGCACTGCGTGGGGGGGGGAGGGAGGTGTGTGCGGGGGGGGTGGGGGGGGAGGGCCGCACCTTGACGGTGAGCGTCATCACGATCCTCCGCTGGGACTCGGGCGGCATGGGGTCGTACTTCTCGGTGCGCATGCTCTCGGGCTGCAGCACGTAGCCCGTCCGGCCGTTGAGCGAGAACAGGGCGTGGTTCATCTGCATGTATTTGTCTAGGGGAGAGAGAGAGAGACAGACGAGCTGCCCGCCGCCCGGGCTCCTCCTCGGGCCGAGCCCGCGAGACCTCGGACCCGTGGGCTCCGTCCTAAAGGCCGTGTGTGCGGGCCCCCCATCGTCGACCCCACCTCTGGGAGAAGGGCGATGCGGGACCTCAGAGACAGCCAGTGAGCACCTGGATCCAGCTGAGCCCGCGGCCGCAGCCCGACTCCTGGGCTTGTCTACGGAGGCTCACGTGCGTCCTCCTTCGCTGAAGCCGGGCTGTGGCCCGGCCCCCCATGGCCCGGCCCCCCATCCCCCGGCAGGTGAGCGTGCTGGTGGAACCATTCATTCTCCCCGCCCCCCCACCCCCGCCCACCCCCCTCACGTGGCCTGGGAGGCGACGTCATCAGCCCCCCCCTCCCCCCACCTGCGGTCTGGAAGTTGAGGGCCACCATCTGGGCGCCGCACAGCCACAAGCGGAAGGGGTCGTAGTTGGAGGAGTCCACGCGCTGCCCCTTGGGGTAGACGCGCGTCAGGCCCTTCTGGTTGTACCGCAGGAGCTCCCCGGGCTTCTGCCGCACCATGCTGTCGGCCTTGGTCTCCACGAAGGAGCGGATCTCTCGGAAGTCGGGGTTCTCTGCACACAGGGCGGGCCACCCTTTACCCTGTGTGTGTGTGTGCGCGTATGGGGGTGGGGGTCTCCCAGCTTCCCGCTGCCCGGGGCGAGAGCTGGGGCAGCTGGGACTGACGGGGCACCCCACACTTGGTGCCACCGTGGACGCGTGCCCGCCGGCACCCCGCATACAAAGACTGGGGTGGGGGGTGAAGGGTGCAGGGGTGGATGGGAGATGCAGAAAATGCGGGGGGGGGGGCTCCCTTGGGAAGGCTGCAGGAGACACAGGACGAATGAGCCCGGCATTCTGGAAAAAATGAGTGTCTCGGGCCTAAAGGAAAGGGGGTGTCCCGGGAGGGGCTGACGTCATCCATGATCCCATGACGTGGGGGAATTTGGGAGGAGACCCAACTTTTAATCCCTCCCTCACAGACGGAGCGCTATTCCCCGGAAGACACCGGGGCCCCCAGCCCGGGCGGGGGACGTGCGGACGGTGCGCAGGACGCACGCAGGCCTGGTTCAGTTAAGAGTCGGACGGGGGGCGGGGGGAGGTTTTCCTGGGTGATACCCTGGGGCCCACTGTGGCCACGAGCCAGGAGCTGTGGGGAGCCTCCCGGAGCGGGGAGACGCTAAGGAGGGGTGGCCCACTCACCCCCGGACTGCTTTCAGTCCCCCTCGGGCTGAGACTCGACACGCCTTGCCAAGTCCGTGGCTATCAGCAACAGGTGGAACAGATCTGCCTGGAAGTGGGTCTGGCTACAGAACACCCCAAGGGTTCCAAGGGCCAACGGGGAGGGGAGGCGTCTGCTTTGGGGACTTCACAGCCCAAGGGACACGGCTGGCGCCTGCGCCCTCTGCAGCGATGGGCAGGGCCCAGGGAGCTCACCTAGGTTGTCCTTGGTTTTGCTGGTTGGCTTGCAGTAGACCACCAAGTCCGAGAGCTCAATGGCGATCGACTGGTTCTTCTCCCAGTACTTCAGGTTGTTCTCCTGGTGGAGGCCGGCCAGCTCCGGTTACGGCCGCCAGCAGCTCGCCTGCCACGCCCGCCCACGCCCACCTTCCTGGTCCCCCCCACCCGCCCACCCGCCCACCTCACGGGAGGCCGTGCTCACAGCCGAGCTCCGTCCTGATTCTTGACGGGGTTCTTTGTTTCTTAACCTTCTACTATAATAATGAGAGCGTGGGAACTCTCCTCGTGAAACCTTTGCCAGCGGAAAAGCCCACGAAGGAGGAATGCAGGTCAGAGCTGGTGCGGCGCAGCCCCGGAGAACCAGGCTTCGCTTCGCGAACCACGCAGCAGCAGAAGAGCGCAAAAGCGAACCCAAGGCAACGGAGGGCAGCAGGACACACCGGCAGAGGGTGCCGGGCATCACCACGCCGGCCCCCCTGGGAACCCCCAACTACAGCCGCTCTCCAAGGGGGCCTGGGACCCTGGAGCAAAGGCTACCGTGAGCTGCAAGCCGGCTCGCGATTGGTGTGCTCCATCCTCAGCTAGGGGAACCCGGAATCGCAGGTGCTCAAGAGAGCTGAGGGACAACCGCTGAACCAGCAAGGAGGAGGACCCCCCCCCCCCCCCCACAGGCACCCAGCTCACTGGAGTCCCCTGCGCCTCAGACCTGAACTGCATGGCCGCCACCGGCAGGAGGTGGGTAGGCCGCCATCGTGGGAAGAAGTGAGAAGAAATAGCTCATAGTTCCTTCCCAGGGAACGGTGTGTCAAGAAGGGAAGAACTGGAGCCTGACCCAGTGGCACACGCCTGTAACCCTAGTTAGTTAGGAGGCTGAGATCTGGGGATCACGGTTTGAAGCCAGCCTGGGCAGGAAAGTCAGTGAGACTCCTATCTCTACTAAACTGCCCCAAAAGCCAGAAGCGGCACCGTGGCTCAAGTGGTCCAGCGTTAAGCCTGGAGCAAAAGCAGCTCAGGGACGGAGGCCAGGCCCCACGCTCAACCCCGGGACTGGAACAACACCAGAAACCCTGAAAAGAATCAATACAAAAAAGGGCTAGAGATGTGCCTCAAGGAGCAGGGCACCTGCCCAGCAAGCGCAAGGCCCCAAGTCCAAATGCCAGTGCCACCAGAAAATAGAAAAATGAAAAGAAAGCACGCAAGAGTCGAGGGCCATCGTAGGCCCCTGGCTAGGTTCTGGGGCAAAGGAAAGATGGCGATGGCGGCCACACCAGGGAAGATGGCCGCGAGATGGGGCTTGGCACGAGGCCTCTGAAACACGACAAGTTCCCACCAGGAAAGGAAGAGGGGGACCAAGTTGGGGGGGGGGGTCCCCCGGGCCCCAGGCTAGCCAGGGTGGGAGCAGCCTGCAGGAACCAGCTGCTGACACAGGACGGAGGGAAACGCACTCTACCCAGCACCCCCGGGGCCCTAGAAGTTCTAGAGAGTCTTTCAGATGAGCCCTGTGGGGGCAAGGTCTGCCTCAGAAGGAAGAGACCTCGCGGGCAGCGAAGCCTTCTTCCCGGTGCGTGGCCACGGTAGCTGGAGGTGGCACTGCCCACGCCAGGCGCGTGGGGACAAGGTGACACCGCCCCGGCAGCTGCTGCCATTCGGACCTGGCTCTTCACCAAGTGCCGCACCCAGTGCCCGGCTCTGCCGGCCAACGCACTGGGGCCTCGCGGAAGGTCCCGAACCTCACAACGTCTCAAGACACCGCGGGCGGCGAAGGCCTGGAGGCCGCCCAGCACCTTCCGCTCGCCGTCCAGGGCCCCCGACGTCCCTTCTGCTCTCGCCTCCCTCCCGATGAGCTCCGGGCGGCCGTCCAGCCCCTCCCTCGGGCCGCCTGGCCCTGCCCAGTGCCCGCCCCAGCCGTGCCCAGCCCCACCTTTGTGTCGATCTTCCAGGTGATCTGCCGGATGCTCTGGAACCACTCGAAGAGCTCCTCCACGCTGTCCGTGGCAAACTCCACGGGGGGGTCCCCCTGCTTCTTGGGCTCCAGGATGAAGACGAAAGGTTTCTGGTTCTTCCCATGCGGGGCTTTCACTGTGGGGAGAAGCACGGTGGCACACGGGCTGAGGACGCCCGCCGGAGCGCTCGGCCGGCCTGCGGTTCTCACCGGGCTCTGCGGGAAGGCCTGCAGAAGTCAAGCCCTGCCCTGCCAGCACGTCCTAGAATAGACGTGTGTAAGAGCGGCAAAAGCAAACGGACAGGCCAGGAGCAGCGCGGCTCGGCGCAAGGCTGAGCGCTGAGGACCCTGGTTGGAGGCCAGCCCAGGCAGGAAAGTCTGGGAGACTCTTAGCTCCCGTTACCTACCAAAATGCCGAAAGCGGAGCTGTGGCTCACGAGGTAAAACGCTAGCCTTGAGCAAAAACAGCTCAGGGACGGCACCCAGGCCCTGAGTTCAAGTCACAGGACTGTCACCGCCCCCCCAAGGGAAAAAACACAGATATATTTAAGGGTCTAAAGAGTTTAAAATGAACCCTAAATCTACGGATAGGTATCCTCAAAACAAAAGGAGGAGGAGCGGACACTGGGGGCTCACGCCGGCCACGCTAGCCACTCAGGAGGCAGAGATGGGAGGATCCCAGTTTGAACCCGGCCTGGGCCAACCGGGACACTGACATCTGGGGTGGGGGTGGTGAAAGGCACGCGGTTTCCTGGGCCTCCAAGCTGAACCGCAGAGGCCACGCTCTGGCTCCGCGCATGGTCAAGCACAGCAACGTGGGCGGGGCCCTAGAGGGATGTGGGCGGGGCTCTGGAGAGACATGGGCGGGGCTCTGGAGAGACATGGGCGGTGCCCTGGAAAGACATGGGCGGGGCCCTGGAAAGACATGGGCGGGGCCCTGGAGGGACATGTGCGGGGCCTGGAAGGACGCGGGCAGAGCCCTGGAAGGACATGGGCGGGGCCCTGGAAGGTCGTGGGCGGGGCCCTGGAGGGACGTGGACGGGGCTCTGGGAGGATGTGGGCGGGCCCTAGAAGGACATGGGCTGGGCCCTGGAAGGTCGTGGGCGGGGCCCTGGAGGGACGTGGGCGGGGCCCTGGAAGGACGTGGGCGGGGCCCTGGAAGGACATGGGCTGGGCCCTGGAAGGTCATGGGCGGGGCCCTGGAAGGTCATGGGCGGGGCCCTGGAGGGACGTGGGCGGGGCCCTGGAAGGACATGGGCGGGGCCCTGGAGGGACATGGGCGGGGTTCTGGAAGGATGTGGGCGGGCCCTAGAGGGACGTGGGCGGGGCCCTGAAATGTGGGCGGGGCCCTGGAGGGACGTGGGCGGGGCCCTGGAAGGACATGGGCGGGGCCCTGGAGGGACATGGGCGGGGCCCTGGAAGGAAGCTGTCACCAGCGTGTCCTGCAACAGCAACCCCCTTCCCCTCCTCAACCAACTGGGCATCCACACCCAGGCGGGGCCCGGCCCGCCGCTCCCGGCTCCCCACAGCTCTGGGCAGTGCCGGGAAGGCTCCGGAAGGCCCCGGCTCTGCTGGGACGGCACCCCTCTCCTGGGATTCCCTCCCCGTTCACCGCCAGCTTGATTCTGAAGCCTCACGCAGACCCCTCCCTCCGGGCAGCCTTCCCTGTGCCTCCGCCCTCGAGGGCCGCCTCCACGAGCACCTACCGACGTTGTAGGTGTTCAGATCCAAGATCCCTCTGCAGAGAGACCCCAGGGGGTTATCTTCAATCATCTGCGGGGAAACACGGCGTGAGTCGGCCACGGTCACGGGCGGGCGTTCATCCCAGAGGCGCCGTGGACCGTCTCGAGCGTGGGGTTCCGTGGCAGGGCCCCTCCCCCGGGGCACACTGGAACTGACCACGGTGAGGCGGGTCTCGATGGCGGGCAGAGGCATGCCAACCCCCGCGCGCGGACCATCGGGCGACAGCGGCTCCCCCACCCCCGCCCCTCACCCCACCCCGCGCCCTCCTGCCGGCCTCTCGCTGCCCAACCCTGACTTGACGTTTAAGGTTCCCACACGCCTTCCTCCGGGCCGCCCTCCCGGACTGGTCCCGCCTCCCACGGAAATCCGTGCTTGGGGACTGGAGGGGATCTCCAAGCCCCCCCAATCCTCAAGCTGCCCCCGGGGCGGGGGGTGGAGGGGCAAGGGGAGGGAGCCTGCGGGGTGAAAGGCAGCTAGGGACAGGAGAGAGACCTGAGGTCGCCTTCGCCCCCCCACCCCCGCACAGCGAGCACCCCACGCGTCTGCCTCCCACGCCAAACACGCCACGCGCCTGCGCACGCGGCTCTGAGCACAGGGCGGCTCCTCGCCCCCGGCCGCCGCGGCCCCGTCGGAGCGGATCAGACGCGCGACTGAGCGGCTGGCCGAGGCCGCGCTCGCCCACGACGCCTCGGCGACGCGTCGCTCCGGCTCCTCTGCACACGCGACAGCCGGAGAGGGCCCATGTCCGCAGCCGAGATGGCCCCGAGGACGCACGCGCGCGCGCACGCACGCACGCACGCACGCACGCACGCACGCACCGGCGCAGGCCGGCCAGGCCTCTCCCGCGGTGACCCAGGGCCCAGGGACGCGCACCTGCTTCTCCAGCTCCTCCGGGTCGCCGGCCGAGACGTCCTCCACGTAGTTGGACGGGAAGTACTGCTGGAGCCGCGTCCCGTAGTCCCCCTTCCACCTGCACAAGAGCGGAAGGCGTGGGGGGGGGAGGGGCATTCCCAATCCACGACCGCGCCTCCGTCCTCGCTCACGGGGGAGGGGAGGCCGGGCCACGCGGCTGCCTCCGCCGCCACCGGGCACTGCCCGGGGAGCCTCGGCGGGGTAGCCCCGCGTGACGTGAGGACAACCACACCACCGAGAGCTCGGGACGTGGCTCCGGGCAGCCCGGGCTGCGTGTGTGCCGCGCGCCTCGCCTGCGCGCCGGGCTGCCCACGGCACAGGGCCTCCTCCGCGCGCGCACGGGGGCGGCCGGGCCACCCCCAGGGCCCCTCCCGCCCCGGGACTCACCAGCCCCCCGGCTCCTTGCAGACGTTGTGGATGAGGGCGCCGCGGCAGAAGGTGAGCTCGTCGCTGCGCTTGGCCTTGTAGTCGTAGAGCGCTTTCACCGTCCTCTGGGGCTTCCCGGGGGGGACAGGAAGGACAGGGTCAGGCAGGCGACGGGAGCAGGAGGCCGAGGCTCGGGGCCTCAGCCCCACGAGCCTGCCCTCCGCGGACCCCGACATGGCAGAGGCGGCCGCGGGGCCCCCGTGAGACTGAGGTTCCTCCAGATCTGGGCTGTGCGTTGGCGGGGATAGGACTCTAGGGAGGCAGACACAGGAGGCTCGCGCCTCCCGGCCAACCCGGACAGACGTGAGCCAGACTCCATCTCAACTGACGCGCCCGGCCCGGCGCGGCGCTTCCCGCCCATCATCCCTGCGGCAGGAAGCCGCGGGGAGGGGAACGGAGGTGGAGGCGCCAACACAAAGAGCTTCCGGCCCCCTGGCTCAAGCCCGTCATCCCAGCTACTTAGGAAGCGGAGGTGAGGAGGGGAGCCGGGTCGTGGCGTGAGGACAGCCCGGGAAGAAGTGAGCAAGACCCCCTCTCAACCAGTAAGCCAGACACGGAGCTGCACGTCTACCATCACGGCTCCGAGAGCGGCAGATCGATAGGAGGATCGAGGTCCGAGCCCGCGGGGACGGGGGGGGGGGGGGGGGGGGGGGCGCGACAACAACCGGAGACCCTAGTCTTGAAGTAACCAAGGCCGTGGTTCACGTGGTGGAGCACCTGCCGAGCCAGTGCCGCGTTCACACCCCCGGACGGCCACCGAGAGCCGTGTCCTCGCGGCGTGTGGGTGGGGCTGTGGGGATCGTCGCCTCTGCCACGGGGCAGGGGGCAGAGGCGCAGAGCCGCGTCCGTCCGTCCGTCCGTCCGTCCACGGGGAAGGGAGTCCGGCACCTACCATGGACGGGCTGATCTCGCTGGGGTCCACGTACATCCGGCTGACGTCATAGAGCGAGTTTATGTCTCTCTCCTGCAAGGACGACGGGGGGGGGGGGGGGGGTTGCACCATGGTTCGCCCGGGGAACGACCACGCACGGGGTGGGGAGGGGGGGGAGACAGCAAGGAGACGGAGAAGCGCGCCAAGATCCACGAAGCACCGCGAGTTTGCCTCCGAACCCGGAGCCAAGTCCCCTCCTCCGGTCAGCTAAGGGCGGGTAGGGAGCCTCCCCAGTGTCACACGACCCCGCCCTCCACAAGAACCCTCCTCTTTATTTAGCTCTACCCCTGCCCCCCCACCCCCACACGGGACTTGAACCAGCTTTCTGCCTGTGCCTCTGAGGCGGGCTGCGACCTCAGGACCTTTGCACCCGCCGTCCTTTCTTCCCCCAGGCAGCAGCACGGCTCGCTCCTCAGAACCCTGGAGACCTGCGGCCCCGGCCCGCCCCGCTCTGCGCCTCTCCCCTGCCTGATCTCGACGGCGCGTCTCCCTCGCTCTGCGCCTCTCCCCTGCCTGATCTCGACGGCACGTCTCCCTCGCTCTGCGCCTCTCCCCTGCCTGATCTCGACGGCGCGTCTCCCTCGCTCTGCGCGTCTCCCGCTCCACTGCCTGTCTCTGCTGAGCCGGACTGGCAACAGTCCCGAGGGAGGGTCTTGTCCTGGCTAGGTGCCCGTCTGCTCCCCAGGCCCCGTGCGCCCGCAGGGAGGGAGGGAGGGAGGGGCGGGGGGGGGGCGCCTACCATGCTGTAGCGCTCCAGCAGCTCGGGCGTCACGGGGTAGCGCAGCCTCATCTTGCGGTAGAGCGCGTGCTTCTCGTAGTAGCTGACCAGCTCCACCAGGCTCTCGAAGTAGGCGGAGGTGCCCAGCACGAAGTGCCGGCCGTCCCGGCTGATCCGGCAGTGCTTCACCTTGCCCCGGGCCCTGCAGGGCCGAGGGGGGGGGGGGGAGGGTGCCATTGGCCTCGGCCCTAGAGCTGCCTGGCCGCCGGGATTGGCGGGAGGAACCCAGAGCTATGGAGTCGATGACATCAGACCGCCGGCGTCAGATCTGGGCTCTCAAGGGTCCGGTCTCACCCCCCCGTCTGGGCCCCGTGCTCCACGCCCGTCCTGCCCGGGCCCCCTGCGGGAAGGGCCCCCCGCCTACCTGAAGGTGATGGCGTAGGAGTCGGTCCCCTCCCGCCGGCGGATGAGGAAGGCCCCGTCTCGGGGAATCCGCATGAGCATGTCCTCCGCCTCGCCCCGGCTCAGCTGGCCGTAGTACCACCTGCAGCCGGGGCGGGGAGACGAGCCCTCAGCCACCCCCTCCCCACGGCCACGGGCCTGGGGGCTCCGGAACATCCGCAATGTCACCCCGGAAATCACAACGGGCCTCCGCCAGCCATGGCGCGCTCCGGAGACAACGGCGTTTGTAAAGAACGCTAGGCCGAATGAGTCCACGCGACATAAAAACCCACCCGCCCTGCCACGCAGGGAAGGCCACCCGGAGCATGGCCTGGAACACGGGGGGCTGTGGGAGGAACTGGGGGTACAGGTTAAAGTGTGAAACAGAAAGCGTTAAGAGGCAAGCCACAAGGGAAAAAAGAGGGAATGTAAAAATTGCTCTAAACGATCTGACTCCCTCTGAAAGAGACAAAGTAGCAGCCTTTGTGTGTTCGAAAACACACCCCTGTACATTCCTGAACACATTCCCGTACACTCCAGAACACATTCCTGTACATTCCCGAACACATTCCTGTACATTCCTAAAACACATTCCTGTACATTCCTGAACACATTCCTGTGCATTCCTGAACACGGTTCTGTACATTCCAGAACACGTTCCTGTACATTCCTAAAACACATCTTTGTACATTCCTGAACACATTCCTGTACATTCCTAAACATTCCTGTACATTCCTGAACATGTTCCTGTACATTCCTAAACACTCCTGTACATTCCTGAACACATTCCTGACCATTCCTCTACATTCCTAAAACACATTCCCAAACATTCCTGTACATTCGTGAACATGTCCCTGTACATTCGTGAACATGTTCCTGTACGTTCCTGAACCCATTCCTGTACATTCTTAAAACACATTCCTGTACGTTCCTAAAACATTCCTGTACATTCCTAAACATTCCTGTGCACTCCAGAACACATTCCTTTGCATTCCTGTACATTCCAGAACACATTCCTGTGCATTCCTGAACACAGTCCTGTGCATTCCTGAACACAGTCCTGTGCATTCCTGTACATTCCTGAACACATTCCTGTGCATTCCTGAACAGTCCTGTGCATTCCAGAACGCATTCCTGTGCATTCCTGTACATTCCAGAACACATTCCTGTGCATTCCTGAACACATTCCTGTGCATTCCTGAACAGTCCTGTGCATTCCAGAACGCATTCCTGTGCATTCCTGTACATTCCAGAACGCATTCCTGTGCATTCCTGAACGCATTCCTGAACACATTCCTGTGCATTCCTGAACACATTCCTGTGCATTCCTGTACATTCCAGAACACATTCCTGTGCATTCCTGAACACATTCCTGTGCATTCCTGAACGCATTCCTGTGCATTCCTGAACACAGTTCTGTACATTCTAGAACACATTCCTGTGCATTCCTGAACACAGTCCTGTACATTCCAGAACACAGTCCTGTGCATGGCTGTGCCCGCAGAGTGTGCGAAGCTTCCCCAGGCAGAAGAGGACAATGGCCGCCATTATGTCCCGCGCTTCTTCCTCCTTATGGAAGAGGAGTTGGCAGAGCTTGAGGCCCCTGACCTCAAGGCCTAGGACCTGGGGGGGGGGGGGGAGGAAGAGGGCAAAGACGGCAGAAAAGCAAAGGAGAGGGAGAAAAGGAAAGCAAAAGGAGGGGGAGGGAGGGCGGGGGAGGGGAGGAGGGGGAGGAGAGAGGAGAGGTAAAGGCAAAGGTAACAACGGCCCCCGGCGGCCGGGACCTACGGCTTGGACTCGTGCGGGTTGGGGTTGGGCACGGCGTCGGTGAGCCTCAGCTCGAAATCGGCGCAGCGCAGGCGCGTCTCGCGGTAGTGCTGCACCAGGTCGTAGATGCTGGCGAAGGTGAGGTTGTCGGTCAGGTAGTACTTCCGGGCCCCGCCCTCCACGGCCGAGCGGATGAGGCAGTGCTGCACGCGGCCCGAGCGCCTGGGGGGGGGTACAGGGGCGCGGCGGGAGGGTCAGCGCGGGCACCCCGCGCCCGGCCGCCCCGCGCCCCGCCCGCCCGCCCGCCCCGGGCACAGCACCAGAAGGACAGGGTGTAGTTGTCCGGGTAGGTCTCGCTCTCCCGCACCAGGAAGGTGCCGTCCTTGGCCCCGGTCTCCGTGCAGTACTCCTGCAACAGCTTCTCCGCGCTCGTCCGCTTCTCCACCTTCTTGTGGAACCATTTCTCCCCAAAGTGCAGCTCCGTGGGGGGCGTGTCCTGGTGGCGGGGACAAGGGGCTGTAGGAGGAGGAGGACCCCCCCCCACCGGCTTCCCCCAGCCCGCCGCCTCCAGCAGCCCCACGTGGGGCGGCCTCCAGCATCCTGACACGGGCCAGGGGGGCCCAGGAAAACCCTCGGTTCTCCTCTACGAAAACCCCGAGTCCCATAGCCCCCTGCCACCAAGAAGCAGTCCTGCGGACGACAGTGGCTCACGCCTGTAATCCCAGATACTCAGGAGGCTGGGATCTGGGGACCGCAGTTCAAAGCCAGCCCAGGCAGAAAACTCCACCAGACTCCACTCTCCAATTCACCAGCAAAAAGCTGGAAGTGGAGTTGTAGCTCAAGTGGCGCAATGCCAGCCTTGAGCAAAAAAGACACGAAAAAGCATAAGGCCCTGAGTTCAAGCCCAGTACACACACACACACACACACTACTCTGAAGACAACCAGCGGCTACAGGGGCCCAGGCAGGAAAACCAGGGACCAGGACAGGGGGCAGAGCTGGAGGGCATCCAAGTGCCAGTGTCCTCCCGAGGGCCAATCAGGCCCTGCATAGAGTCTGCAAGAGCCTTGTATCGAACTGGTTGATCGCCAGGGTGAGTTAGCCAATCAGAGAAGAGCCAGCTAGGCTCTGGTACCCGAGTGGTAGCTCAATAGGACTGAGAACACGCACGCACGCACGCACACATGCATGCACGCACGCACGCACGCACCCCAGCCGACGTCTTGGGGAATGGGGAGACCCAGGCAACACACCTGGGGTGGCTCCTCCTCCACGGTCTGTTCAATGTCATCGCTGAAGGACAGCTTGGCGTCGGCAATGGCACAGTAGTGACGCGTCCACTTCTACGGGGCACAGGGGGCTCAGTCTCCCCGTGCACCCCAGGGCCCCCTGGCACCCCGCAGACACCACCCACCATTCGCCAGGGACTTGCTCCTCTTCCGTGTTCCTGACATTGAAGCGATTTCACTGAACTGGCTCTTCAATGAGATTTCTCTTATAAGTAAAACTTCTATTTTGGGCTGCTTTGATCCCTTTGGGGACTATGTGACTGAATGGCAAATTCTCCTGGGTATTTCATGTAACAGCCTTTCACAAGGGGCACGTGATCTTACGAATCTTTATGAGTATCTTCTGCTTTTCTTATCTTCCTACTCGTTGTCCTAAAGACTTGCTCTGCAGCATTTAATCATTACTTTAGTAGTGTTGGGTGCAGGTACTGGGTCTTGAATTCAGGGCCTGAGAGCTGTCCCTTCGCTTTTTATTTTACTCAAGGCTAGCACTCCACTACTTGAGCCACAGCTCCACTTTGGGCTTTCTGGAAGTTAAGTGGCGGATAAGAGTTTCACAGATCCTTCAGGCTACTTCAAGTTGCAATCCTCAGATCTCAGCCTCCTGAGACGCTAGGATGACAGGCGTGAGCCGCAGGTGCCTGGCTAGAACATAACTTGTTAAAATTAGCACCCAGCCATGCGTGTGTGTATTTTTGCATTCAAATCAACAACATCCACTAATGTCCTTTGTGTGGTCAGGAACCACACTAGCACACACACACACACACACACACACAGTTGAGCGTGTACACACACATTTTTTTTTTTAATGGAAGGAGCTGGACACTAGTCCTGTAATCCTAGTTACCCAGGAGGCTGAGACCTGAGGCTCCTGGCTCAGCTGAAGCCACGCTGGGCGGAAAAGTCCATGAAACGCTTATCTCCCATAACTGCTCAGAACAAGCCGGAGGTGGCGCTGTGGCTCAAGGGGTGGAGAGCTAGCTTTGAGCAAGAAGAGCTCAGGGATGGCGCTCCAGGATTGGCGGAGCACGCGTGCATCTGTGCACACACGTGCGCGCGTGCGCACACACAGTCATGAGGACCAATCCACCTGCCCCGGATGCGAATGAGACGGGAACCGACCGTGTGGCTTTCCCCCAGGGGCTCCCGGCAAAGGCCGGGGGGGACGGCAGCGCGCCCGGCTCACCTGGTCGATGGAGTCCCACATGTACAGCTCCCCCTGCTGCTTCTGCTCGTCCTTCCTGTCCTCCATGTTCACGTCCACGTCCCCTCGGGGGCCCAGCTTCTTATGCTGCGGGGAAGAAATGCACACAGCCGCCGGGGGGCGCTGGAGCGCGTGCCACGCATCGCAGACGCCCCTGGGGAAGCCCGCTCAGAGGCCAACCGGGGGAGCCGCGCCCTCCGCTCCCAGGCCCGGCCGGAGCCCCCCGCGCGGTCTGTGGTTCCTCTGTCTCCCCGCGAGACCGTGAGGGCCCCGCCGCCGCCCGCACTGGCATTACACGGGCTGTGCGTCCCCTTCTCCGCCCGCCTCTACTGTTGTGCGCACGCGGGAGCCCTCAGAATCAGACGCCGGGCTGGCCGTCGGGGCCTCACGCACGCCCGTCACCCGGCTGCTCAGGAGGCTGCGGTGTGAGGATCCTGGCAGATCTGAGAAGCGACCATATTTTACTTTGTTCTCTGTCGGTCACGGGGCTGAAGTGGACTCGGGGCCCGGGCGCCGTCTCTGAGCGTTCTTGGGCTCGAGGCCACTGTTCCACCACTTGGAGCCACAGCGCCGCTTCCGGTGTGCCGGTGGCTCGTGGCAGATGAGCGTCTCCCGGGCTTTCCCGCCTGGGCTGGCTTTGAACCCGCCGCGATCCCCCCCCCCCAGGCTCACCTTGATGAGGATCTTCTCCCGCAGCTGGCTGGGCGAGGGCAGATGGTCGGCGCTGGCCTCGGTGGGCCTGGTGAGCAGCAGGTCCCCCAGCACCTCCTTGAAGACCTTGGCCATGTGGCGCTGCTGCTCCACGCTGCAGTGCTCCTCGATGGACAGGATCACCGGGAAGCTGCGGGGGACGGCGCCGGGGGGGGGGGGGGGCTCAGGGACGCGGGGCCCGGCCCCCCCACCCCCCCCCGCGGCCGCCCGCTTTCCCGCCCACCTCCCCCGCCCCCGCTCACGACCGCCAGTGTGCGAAGTCACGCCTAAAAGCTGAGTCTTCCTTTGAGGAGAAAAGCCTCCAAACACGGCGGGGAACGCGGGACCGAACCCCAACGACCCCCCACCCCCGCGGCCACCCGCAGCCGCCAGCGCCGCCGCACGCCCGCCGTCCCAGCGCCCTCCGCGCGGAGCCGGAGGCCAGGCCGGGCACGCGGGGAAACAAAGGCCTCCTCGAGAGCAGGCCGTCCACAGCGACGCGCACTGGCGCGCTAGAAGCCCGCATCCGTCACACGCCCCGGCGTGCCCTTCGTGCACACCTTCACAGGTGTGCATGACGGTTCACGGGCACACGCATTCACAGGGGAGCCGCGACGCAGAGAGCGACGCCCGCTGGTCTCGCGCGTGGATCGGTTCACGAGCCCGGAGCCGGAGGCCAGCGGAGCTACAGCTTGGGCTCAGAGACGCCCCCGGGCACGCGTTCCCCCCGCCGGCACGCCACAGGCCCCCTGGGCCCGGGGACGCCCGCCAGATGCCACCTCACAAGGAAACACGCGGCGCTCACGCCCGGCATCCTAGCTAATCCGGAGGCGGAGGGCTGAGGATTGTGGTTCACGGCCAGCGCGAGAAGAAAAGCCCAGAAGACTCCCGTCTCCGACTACCCAGCAAAAATCCAGAAGCGGAGCTGCGGCTCAAATGGTAGAGCGCTAGCCTTGAGCACAAAAGCTCAGGGACAGTGCCCAGGCCCCGGGTTCAAGACCCAGGGTGGGCGCTCGGGCTGCCACCCGATGCCACCCTGACGCCACCGGCCAGGCCACGGGAAGGTCACCGACGCCGGCCGTGCCTTTGACCAAGCGGGAGCCCAGCCCCCTCGTGTCTGCAGGGGGCCCTGTCTGTCTGTCCGTCCAGCCGGCCGCCTTCCTTCCCCTTATTTTCGAAGCGCCTGGAAACAAGCCACTGACCTGGAGGCCACGAAGGCATGGTCCCTGATGGCCTGAACCACGTCGTCGAACTTGATCTTGGTGGTCCGCGTCCAGCCGTGGTAGATGACGGGCCTCCCGTCCGGCCCGTCCCAGCAGTCCACTGCGGACACAACCAGCGGCCTCGGGCCCCGCACGGCCGGAGCAGGTGTCCCGGGGGGGGGGGGGCAGGCCGAGGGGGCGAGCGCATCCCGGGGGGGGGGCAGGCCAAGGGGAGACACGGAAGTCCGTGGAATAAGGGCCGCTCAACTCTGATGCCGTGAGTCCTATCTTGATCACACTGACTCGGGGTTTTAAGGAAGGGGTGCGGGGGTCTAGCCAAACACCCTGCTATGGTGTGAGGAAGGGTCCCCCAATGCCCCGGGTGTCGAATGTTTGCCCCGGGGGTGGGCAGGCCGTTACAAGGCAGGACTCGTGGGAGGTCTTTAAGTTATTGGGGTGTCTTTAAAGGGGGCTGGGGAGCCGCAGCCCCGTCTCTCTCTCTCCAGAAGCCCGAAGCGATGGCGGACGCCCGCCCACGGGGAGCAGGGGGCCCCAGAGCCCCCGCTGCCCTCGTCAGGTGACCCACTCGGGTCTTCTGTGACAGCCCCGGGAGCTGACGCACGCTTCCAGGGAGAGACTCCAGGCCGGGGAGGAAAAGGCCCAAGGGGTGAGCGGACGGGACGGGGCGGGGGGCCCCGACACGGGGGGTCCGCCGCCCGCTCGGCCGGGACCCCGTCTGACTGGCCTCCCTCCTCCTCGCAGGGCGGCTTCTTCGTCTCCGGGTGGGGATGCCCCCCCCCGTCGGCCGCACCCCTCTCCCCCAGCCCAGCCCCCCCTCCCCGGAGACGGGGTCCCCGCGGAACGCGACGGCGGGGCGGCCGGGAGGGACTCACGCTCGATGCAGCGGCAGCCCAGGCGCAGGCAGCGCACGTAGGCCTCGGTGGACGACTCGCTGCGCAGCTGGTCCCCCGTGAGGTACCTGCGGGGGTCACGGGGGGGCCCCCAACCCTGAGCGCCCCAGGAGGGAAAGGGGCCGGACAGGCGCACCGCGGGGACCGGGTTCTTCCTGAGAGAGCCCGGTCAGAGGGGATCGGGGGGCAGGGAGGAGTCAGAGGGGGACCCCCGCCCAGGACGGCCCGCCCTCCCCCCCCCCCGCCCCTCAGCACACACGCACACACACGCACCGCGCACGCTTGACCCTCAGGGCTCGGAACCGAGCAGACATCGCACCCTGTGCTGCAGGACACAGGTCCTGTGTGTGAGAGTGTGTGTGTGTGTGAGTGTGTGCGCATGTGCGCGCATGGGCGCCGGGACTGGGGCTTGAACTCAGGGCCCTGCGCGTCTGCGTGCCTTGCCCCCTCCCAGCTGGCGCTCTTCCGCCCGAGCCACGCCTGCTGCCCCGCCTTCTGCTGCTGACGCGGACACCAGAGCCTCACTGACTCTCCCGCCCGGGGTTGCGGCTGGGAGCGGGGATCCTGAGTCGCGGGGATGGCAGGGGTGCGCCCCCAGAGCCCCGTTTGGACACAGGAATTCTTACATCGAGCGATAAAGCAGGGGGGACTGAACCTTGAAATCGATTTGCCCCCCAACAGGGTTTAATGTCTCAGTCCCCCGCCTGAAAGACACTCGGATCAGCGTCACCGACAGCTTTCTGGGGTCTGTGAGCCAAGGGCGTCCCTCCCCCCGTGGCACAGATTAAACACAGACGGGGCGGGGGGTGGCAACGTCCTCCTCGCCCCTCCAAGCTCCTGTCCCTTCTGGCATTGGGGCCCTCACCTGGAGAGGCCGAGTTCAGCATGCTGCTCTCTGGCTTCCAAGCACCCCTGGCCCCCCACTGCCTTTAACATGACTGACATCTCCGGCGCTGCCCTCCCACACGCTACACCCCGTGTTCCTGCCCCAGGCCCTTTGCCCGCGCCGCCGCCGCTCTCCCGGGGAAACGCTCCTCGCCATGCCAGCCAGCAAGGCCCATTCTCGACTGACACTTCCACCACCAGCTGGGAAACGGAGCTGGATTCACACACACGCGCGCGCACACGCACACGCACACGCACGCACACCCCAGTCTCGCAGGGGCCGGGGCCGGCCGGGGCGGCGGGAGCTCACGTGTTGTGCGAGGAGGAGATCCAGTAGTGCGACAGGGGGTTGTTCATGTCCTGCATGTCCACCGTGTCGTACTTCTCGTCCCAGATGCTGTTCTCCCGCGAGAACAGGTAGGTGAGGAACTGGAAGAGCCACGGCCGCGGGGTCACGCGGGGTCACGCGGGGTCGCGCGGGGTCGCGCGCGGCACCCGGGCGGGGCCTGGCGGCTTCTGACCCCCACCCACGTACGCGGGCGGGAACCCGCCGGGGATCGCCCGGACCCCAGCACTGACGGCCGGGACGGCAGCAGGCCCCGCCACGCCGCGCGTCAGGAACCGGGACTCTGCGTCCCAGGGCGGCGTTTAGCCCAAGATGTGTGGCCCCGCGGGAGCACCTGCTCCCTGCACCGCGGCGGGGGCGTGCGCGTGTGTGTGCGTGTGTGCACGTGCGTGTGCGTGTGTGTGTGTGAGCACGCGTCTGGGGATTTTGAACTCAGAGCCCAGGTGCTGTCCCTGAGCTAACTTTTTCCTCTCCACGCTGGTGCTCTACCACTTGAGCCACGGCTCCGCTTCTGTTTTTTCTGGTGGCTGCTTGGAGATAAGAACCTCACAGGCTTTTCCTGCCCGCTGGCTCTGGGCAGCCATCCACAGAGCTCAGCCTACTGAGGAGGAGCTGGGATTACAGGCGTGCGCCACCGTGCCCGGCTTTGTACAGAAGCTCGCGTGGCAATAGTGAACATTGGTGAGTCCCCCACCAACTTAAGAAACAAGGCCCTTCAGAGCGTCAGAAGGGCGGGGAAGTTCTTTTTTTTTTTTTTTTTGCCAGTCCTGGGCCTTGGACTCAGGGCCTGAGCACTGTCCCTGGCTTCTTTTTGCTCAAGGCTAGCACTCTGCCACTTGAGCCACAGCATCACTTCTGGCTTTTTCTGTATATGTGGTACTGGGGAATCGAACCCAGGGCTTCATGAATGCTAGGCGAGCACTCTTGCCACTAGGCCACATTCCCAGCCCGTGGGAGAGTTCTTATCCTATCACTCACAGAAGTGTGAGTGGGTGCCCAACCCTCCCTCCCTCCTCCCCCCCCCCCCCCCCGCCTCCTCTCCTCTCCCACTGGCCCCCCCTCGTGGAGGCAGAAAGCTTTGCTTTGGGCCTAACCCGCCTCGGCCTCTCCTGCTGGCGTCGGGCGCCCTCTGGTGGCCGCGCCGGGGAACTGCCACGCAGCACACCAGGGCGAGGGATGCCCTAGAAACTGGCAACACGGAGCTTCCAGCCGTCATTCATTCCCCTTGCGTGGAGGGGACGCGGGAAGCGCACACCTCGGCCGCCGTCAGCGTGTCTGGCCACGCGCCCGGCCCCCATACCTCATCCACAAACAAGAAGGGCTCTGCCGTCTCCCTCATGGTGTCGTCAATAAACTTGGTCATCCGCTCCCGGACTTTGTTTAGATCCTGAGCCCACGGCTCCTTCGGGGGACAAAGAGGACACACGAGAAATCACCCAAAACACCCCTGACGGGCAAAAAATCTCGGGCCCTGAGTTCAAGTCCCAGGATGGAACAAAAAAGAAAATAAAAGGAAGGAAAGAACGAAGGAAGGGAGGCAGGGATAGGGAGGGAGGGAGGGAGGGAGGGAGGGAGGGAGGGAGGGAGGGAGGGAGGGAAGGCGAATGTAGCACAGGCTCTGCGGTGGGTGGGAAGGGCCAGCAGAAAGAGCAAAAGGCCCAGGGGCAGGCACAGCGGGGGTGGCGGAGACCCGCCTGGCTGGCACAAGGAGCCTTGTGGGTGGCGTTTGCAAACCTCCTGGGCAGGAGAGCAGGGGGCGCAGGACGCAGAAGGGCTCCCCTGCACGGCGGGTGTGACAGGCTTTGCACACACATCGCACCCCCTCCCTCCCCTCCCCAGCAGCCGCGTGACCCCTGTGTGCCCCGGGCCTGAAGACCAGGTTCTCCTGCTCAGTAACGAGGCACAGCAGTAAAAACGGAATCCACGGGTGCAACCCACCCCGCGCGCTGACGCGGGACATGGCCCGTGTGGAAATCCTCTCTCACAGCGATTCACCACGTCCCGACGGGCGCCGGCGGCTCCCGCCTGTCACCCCAGCTACTCGGGAGGCTGAGACCTGAGGACCGCGGTTCACAGCCCAGGAGAGTCTGATGTCCAATGAGCCAGGAAAAAATAAAGCAAAGCCTGAAGCTAAGCTGTGGCTCAAATGGCAGAGCACGCACTGGCCTGGCGCAAAAGCTCGGCAAGGGTGTGAGCACTGAGCTCCAGCACTGGCACCCACTCAAAACGTTCTGCTCCTTTATCTGGCACTGACCACAACCTCCGGACATACACGCTATTCTGTGTTACTTAAACGGGGAAACTGAGGCCTCTACGAGTGAACGACGTGAGCCAGTGACGGAGACAAAGAGAGCACCCAGGAAGACCCAGTCGGCTCTCGAGCTGACCTTTAACCCCGCTCGCCCGCCCCCCGCCCCCAGCCACAGCAGGCCTGTGGGGCCATTCCTCTGCCCTCGCTGGATTCGGAGGGGTTGCAAGTTTCCGCCCCCATTACAATGCTGCCGTGATTTGCTCAGGATCAGTACCGAGGACAGAGACTATTGAACATCTCTCTACGGCTGGCGTCGTGGTGCGTGCCTGTAATCCCAGCACGAAAGGCTGAGGCGGGAGCATCTATCTCAGTCAAGGCCAGCATGAGCAGAGCGGATGGGTCTCAAAAATAAATAAATAAGGGGCTGGGAATGTGGCCTAGTGGTAGAGTGCTTGCCTTGTATACATGAAGCCCTGGGTTCGATTCCCCAGCACCACGTACATAGAAAACGGCCAGAAGTGGCGCTGTGGCTCAAGTGGCAGAGTGCTAGCCTTGAGCAAAAAGAAGCCAGGGACAGTGCTCAGACCCTGAGTCCAAGGCCCAGGACTGGCCAAATAAATAATTAATTAAATTAATAAGGTTTTCATTCTAACTGCATACTGCCAAAGTGCTTTCTAGAAGAATCATCATCATTTTTACTCCAAGGGCCAAAGAGGCCTGCAAAGCACCCATCACCCACAAATGTCCCAGGAAGCTTGGGGGGGGGGGGCTCGGGTGCTAATCCCGCAGGCCGGGCAGTTCCGTCATCCGCTCTGTCACGGGTGGGGGGGCCGGGGGGGAATGAACATCAGCGGCCACGAGGTGGCGTTCTTTCCCAGAATGCAATGCGACGCCAGCCGACCCCCGCAGGCAGAGCTTTCCAGGCCAAGAAGGGGCGTGGCAGAGCTGGGCGCCGGTGCACTCCGCGGCGTGGACACCCCACTGCGCGTCCCGGCGGTGACCGACGCCGCCGGCCACGCAGCAGCGGGGTGGAACGAGCCATCCCAAAACCCACCAGCAGGAAGCAAGGCCGGAGGCCCGGCTCAGCGGCGAGGCACCAGCCGAGACGCGACCAGCGCTCACGGTTTTCCCAGTGGGCTCCTTCCTTCCGTGTGAACCAGAGGACGCCCGCGCGCCCCAACAATTCTCCCACCCGAGACGGCGGAGGGGAGGGGAAGGGCGGGCGGCGAGCCAGAGGCAATAAAAGGGACAAAGGCTCCGGGGCTGGTGACCTCTTATCTGAAGAGGGGGACGGAGTCCGGGACGGAGCTGAGAGGCTCAGCCAGACCCGGGCTGGGTTGTGTGTTCCTGTAGTTCTGTTTTGCTGTTGTTGTCCTGGGGACGGAACGCAGGGCCAGAGCTCTGTCCCCGAGCTGTTGTGCTCAAAGCTGGGCCTGCCTCTACCGCTGGGGCCGCAGCTCCCCTTCCAGCCCTCCGGTGCTTAATTAGAAGGGAGAGCCTCAAGGACGTTGCTGCCTGGGCTGGCTTTGAACTGTGATCCTCAGATCTCAGCCTCCGGAGGGGCTGGGGTGACAGGCGGGCGACACCGGTACCTGGCAAAACCAGGTGGTGGTGGTGGTGGTTATGTTTTTTTTAAGTAAATTAACTGTGCGGTGACCCTAAAAGTACTCCAAAAGAGAAAGCCCGGTTGGGGGGCGGGGGCGGGGGGGGGGAGGTGCTGCTTCTCCAGTGACAGACACGCAGGGGCATCTTAAGCCCGGGACGGCCCACGCACCCACGCACGCACGCCGCGGCCATCTCCCGGTCCCCCGGTCGTCGGGGTCGGGGTGCTCTGCTCCCCATTTGCTGAGAAGGAAACTGAGACACCCGCCCGAGGCCGGCGACAGGGCTGGGGCTGAGCTCGCTCGCCGCCACGCCCTGCTGACTTGGGGACCCGCCCTTCTCTTTTGAGGGGGGCCCTGGGAGCCCCCCCCAACCTGGCAGCCCCAGGAGACGGCCAAGGGCAGGCCGAAGCCCCCGGGGGGGGGGCCGGCCCAGCCACTCACCGTGGCGCCCCTGCATCCACACGGCCCGCGAGACGCCAGCAGGGGGCGCGGCACGGGGGAGAAGGGGGACACGGGGTCCCCGGCAGCGGCCCCGCCCCCGCCCCGCTGCGTCCTCACCTGCTGCTCGTGCAGGAGGAAGCGCTGGAAGTCCTGCAGGTACACGGCAGAGGCGTCCGGCCGGTCCGTGCTCCTGTGGGGGGGGCGGGGGGAGAGGGAGGATGGGGACGGGACTTCCGCGCGCCCCCATGCCAGGCCCCGCGAGCAAGCAGGACCGAGGGTCGGCGACCGGAGGGGCGCCCGCGGGGGGCCCCGGTCCGGAGGCGGAGGAGGCGCCCGGAACAGAAGGGCCGGAACCAGAGGACCCGGGCTCAGCCAAGACCGGAGGAGAAGAGGCCGGGCACCGGCACCGCCTGACATCCGGGCTACTCGGGAGGCTGAGATCCCGGGATCACGGTTCAAAGCCAGCCCGGTCCGTGAGACACTTAGCTCCAGTGAACCAGCAAAAAAGCTGAACGCGAAGCCGTGGCTCAAGTGGCAGAGCATCAACCCTGAGAAAAGAAGCTAATGGAAAGCAGCCAGGCCCCGAGTTCAAGTTCCACTACTGGCACACGCACGCACACACACACACTGCAAGTGTAAAGACAGGCACGCCATTCACACAGTCACGCGCCACGTGAAGCCATGTCCAGGGGTCGTGCGTCCTATGATGGACACTGCGAGGAGCAGACCCGAGACTCTCAGGCTTCTTTCCGGAATGTTCCAGCTCTCCCTGCCCCCCACAATGCATTGCTACTCCTACCACTGGCCCCCCCGCCCCCACCCAGGCCAGCAGGGCCAAGGACACAGCCATCCGGAGCAGCAGAGAAGGGCAGGGGGTTCCTCACCCCAGAATGAACACGGAGGAGTCCTTCTTGAATTCATCGAGTATCTGCAAAGGAAGCACGCAGAAAACACAGGTAGTAGACGCGTTATGTAATACGCCATCACCCCAGCTGCTCGGGAGGCTGAGGTCTGAGGATCACAGCTGGAAGCCAGCCCGGGCAGCAGAGCCCATGAGACTCTCATCTCCCAGTGAACCGCTAAAGAGCCAGCAGGAGAGCTGTGACACCGTGGCAGAGTGCCAGTCTTGAGCAAAAAGCTCGGGGACAGTGCCCGGGTCCTGAGTTCAAGTCCTGGTGCCAGCACACGCACGCGCACCACAATGAACGCACACTGCGTATGCCACAGTTGTTCTTTGGCTGGGCCGGCGCGGGGCAGGCCGGACGCCGCGAACCCTCTTACCGATCTCTGCTGCTCGAACATCAGCTTTTTGTAGAAGAGGTGGAGCTGCTCAAAGCTGAGTTCATCTCTGTGGGCGCCGATTTCCTGTCAAGAGCAAACAAGTGCTATCACGGAACGTCCAGAAGTCGCTCGAAGCCAGCCTCCCCCACCCCCACCCCCGGCCCCCAGAAACCCATCTCCAGCTCCAGTTAACCCAGTACCGGCAGGTGCACGCGCACACACACACACACACACACGCACACACACACACGCTCGAGCTCCCAGAAGGAAATGGGGGCACCATCGGGAGAAGGGAGGGTGGCTGCTAGAGACGGAGCTGAGGTCGGAGGCCGGCATCGCAGTCACCACGGACCACATGCACCCTCCGCGGAGCCGAGAACTCTCTGGAGCCCCGTGCCCCGGCGCGGCTGAGCAGCCCTGCACCTGGCCGGCCCCGGCGGGCCGAGAGACTCACCGTGAACTTGTCCTTGAGGAGCTTCGCGCTGCTCACCTTGAAGTTCACCGTGGGCAGGATGGCCTTCATCTCCCGGAGGCTGATGCTGCGGGGGGGCGGGGGGGGGGAGAGAGAACCCAGCTCATCAGCCTCGAGGTCAGCGCTCGACAGTGGGCGCGGCAGCCCCAGAAAAGCCGCTTGCTCAGCCCCAGCCAGGACCGAGCCCTCGGGGTCCGGGTGCGGGGACCCCATGTTTTCTGGGCTGGCCCCCAACCTCCAGGGCCGGCCGGGGTCCCACAGATCCACGGTGTGGCGGTGTGGCAGGAGGGGGAGGGGCCGGCCCCACCCCCAGGGACGTTCCGGAGACCAGTGGGGGACAGAATCTCAGGACAGAACACCCTGGGGTCCCAGCAGGGAGGGCCACCCCCCCCCAGGGTGTGTGAACCCCAAACCAGGAGGAGGAGCCAGCAGCTCCCAGCCTCCCGGGCCCCACATCAGTCAGCCTTGACAAGGTCATGACCCCTTCCTGGGCCAACACCGCCTCAAACTGCTTTCCAGGAGCTCCCCCAGTCCACAAACCCCCGCCTGTGCCCCTTACCCGCCCCACCCCGCCACAGCAGACATCACTGAACGATCGCCGTGCTCATCTCACCCTCCCCTCCGCCGCACGCCTAGCAGCCATCACCGATCGAGCACAGACCGTTCCCACCTGCAAAACCTCCAGGCAGATCCCCCCCCCACCCCAGCTTGTCACAATCACGCTGGTCACGGCAAATGCCTCCCTCCCCCCCCCCCCCCCACGGCCCAGGCCACCGGCCTGCCGGCGCAGGCCGGGCGGGAGGGGAGAGGAAGTGGACCCTGCTTGTGCAAATGTAATGTCAGCTGCAGGGGAGGGGGGAGGGAGGATGCTGAGAAATGGGGGGGCGGGGGAGGGGTGCTCCAGCATGTAATCCTGGCAACCTGGAAGGCGGAAAGAGATGGCGGCATCTCAGGCCTGGCTAGCAGTGCATACACAGAAACAAAGGGGCTGAGGGCGTCGTTTCCACGGTAGAGGGTCTGCCAAACAAGTTCCTGAGTCCAATCCCCAGTACCAGAACAGGAAAATCTACCTAGGTGCTGTGGAGTATTACTCAGCCTCGAAAAGGAAGGAGACTCCAGCAGGCATTACAGCGCCGGGTGGACTTGGAGCCAGACCCAGGAAGAAGCTGTCACGCGCCCAGCCCTTCTAGACGCGGAGGCGGCTGGGGGAAGCCCGCCCCAAAAGGGTGGAACACAGCTGGGCGCCATGCCTCACACCTACCATCCCAGCTACCCCAGAGGAGGCTGAGACCTGAGGTGGCGGTTCAAAGCCAGCCTCGGCAGAAAAGTCGGCGAGATTCTTATCTCCAATAAACCACTGGGAAAAAGCCAGAAGAGGCGCTGAGGCTCCAGGGTAGAGCGCTAGCCTGGAGCACAGGCGGCTCGAGGGCAGTGCCAGGCCCTGGGTTCAAGCCCAGCAGTAACAAGAGAAGAAAATGGCCAGACCCGTGTTCATATATGAGTACGCACTTAGACACGTACCTACATATACATTTTATATAACGCATATTACCACGAAAAGATAAAACAAATTAATTTTTTAATGGCCGGGGGAAGAGATGGGTTTCTGTGCTGCCCAAGTTTTCAAGGACAAAATTAAAGAGGAAAAGTGCCCCCCTCGTCGTCCACCCCAGCCCGACCCACGCCAGGCTGAGTGGCTTTCGGCACGTGGCTCGGCCGCTCTCTCTGGGCCACCGGCAGGCTGCACACACTGCCGCCATCTTGCCCGCAGAGGACGGATGAGGAGCCAAACTGGAGCCCGGGCCAAGCAAAGCACCTGGGCCACCGGCTCCGCCCCACGGGCCGGAGCCCTTCCCCGGCCGGGGCCCTGGCTGTCCTTCAGGAAACCATGAGCCGATTCCTCCCGCCGTGGGTGGCAGGAAAGGGAGGGAGCGGCCGCCCTTTCGCTGCCCTTCCGCGGTGCCCTGGACGTGGGGCTCAGGAAAGGCGGGGCTTCTCCGTGTGTTGACAGAGCGGCGGGAGGGAAACACCCAGAAACCCACGCTGGCTCCCCGGAGGGGGGGACCGTGGCTCACACCTGCGATCCCAGCTGCTCAGATAAGGACGGAGGTTCAAGGCCAGCCCGGGCAGGAAAGCCCCTGAGCTCTGATCTCTGATTAACAAGCAGAGAGCCAACCCTCCCGTGGTGAAGCCCCAGCCGTAAGTGACACAAGCCCCACGTGCAGCTCAAGCCCCAGCGCGGGCTCAAAGGGAGAGAGGCTCTCTCTAGAGCGAGCCGGACTCACAGCCCGGCGTGCAAAGCGCACAATCCCCGGGTTTGTTCCAGGCGTGGTGACACACGTCCGCAACCCACGCGCAGACAGGAGGACCACGCGGGGCCTGAGCCGGCTGTGGCCAAAAAGTCAGCGAGAGCCTGTCTCGCCAGCAAGCCGGTCCCGGAGGCAGGAGGCGCCGGGAACTCCCGCCACGCGGGAGGCAGGGGGGGGAAGACCCCCCAGGCTGAGGCCCGCCCGACGGTCTGCCAGGCGAGAGCACCAGAACTCGGAAGAGCAAAAGCACTAAAAGCATCAAGAAGGAGATGCAAATTCAAGTCACGCTAAGCCGCCACCATTCTGACCTCGGACTCACAGAGGGTCAAAGTCTGGGGGCGGAGGGCGGGGACGCGCCGCGCCCAGACGTGGAAAGCGAGGCGGCCGTGGTGGCCTCTGGCTGATACATCAGCGGAGACCTGACAGCTCCGCGTCTCCCCCCCCACACCCACGCGCGCACCTTGACCCCGAGGTGCGCACCTGCGTCCGTCAGCAGCACAACGCGCAGGGGGAGCCGTGACCGTGCGCACGTCGACACCGAGAGCTTGCTGGGCACCGACGGCGCCCGCCCGAGGCTCACACTGGTTAACGAGAGCGGAGCGTCTGGCTCGGCCTCGCCAGCTCACCCCAGCCCAGCCCTCCGCCCGGTGCGGGCCGAGCCCCAAAACCAGGCAGCGCGGGTTCACACCGGTCACCGCAGCCACCCGGGAGGCTCAGACGGGAGGATCGCAGTTCAAAGCCAGCCTAGGCCGCCAAGTCCCTAAGACCTTCTTGTTCACCATATAACCACCAAAAAAGCCAGAAGCGGAGCTGTGGTTCAAGTAGCAACGTGCCAGCCTTGAGCAAAAAAATCTTAAAAAGAAGCTAAGTGACAGCGTGCAGTGTGAGGTCCCGAGTTCAAGTCCCAGTACTGGCACAAAAAAAAAAATTAAAAAGAAAAGTCTAAAGCAAACTGAGAATTCATGACGGATTCTTACTGTTTCTTCTGGTTTGATCCACAGAATAAATCTGCTTCCTCAGCCAACTGGAGAGAGATTGGAGACCAAAAGAGAAAGAACGTTAGGAAGACGTGCGCGTCTCGGTACGCTGCTTGAGATGAGGACTGAAGAAGCAGACCAGAGTCATTTCAGGCCAGGCACTGGTGGCTCCCGCCTGTCATCCTAGCTACCCAGGAGGCTGAGATCTGAGGATCGCAGTTCAAAGCCAGGCAGGGCAGGAAAGCCCGGGAGAGTCTCACCTCCACTGAACCACCCGACAGCCAGAAGCGGCCGCTGTGGCTCAAAGGGAGGGCGCTCGCCTGGAGCCGAAGAGCCCCGGAGCAGGGCAGGCCCCGAGTTCAAGCCCCACAACCGACAACAAAAAACGATGAGATTTCCTAAAGTCACAGCCCCTTGACCGGACAGCGCTGCGGGCCGGGCGCCCGGTGAGCCTCAAAGACGCAGAGCCACGCATTTCCCCCGGGGGCCACGTTTCCCCCCCCACCCCGAGCCGGGTCCCCAAGGGAGTGCCCCAGAGAGCACAGGTACCTCTCGATCACGGTGGGGGTGGACGCCTCAGCGCTTCTTGGTGTAAGATTTTCAAGCCGACAGCCACTTCAGGGCTTCCTCCTTGGAGTCGGCTGCAGAGGGGCCGGGGGGGAGGAGGGGAGACGGCGGGGGGGGGGGGGTGAGCCCCTGGGGAGACCAGAGCCCCGGCCGGCCACGGAGGGTCGCCCTCACTGGCTTCTAGAGCTGCAAGGCACCCTGACGGCATTGCCTCGGCGTCCCCCAGGACCGGAGGGGTGTGTGCGTGTGCGTGTGTGCGTGTGCGTGCACGTGTGGGTGGGGTGCGTGCACGCGCACAAGCCCTCAAGCCAGCCCTTCAGATCAGCGTTTGCTGGGCAGGCTCTGCGGCTGGCGCCCCGCAGGGCCTGGTCCTTACACCTATGGACTCTCGATACCCGCAGGTGGGCACGTGGCCTGCCCCCCACTCTCCCCATTCCTCCCCCGAGCAGCCGGCAGCTCAGAGGCTAAAACTGCCGGTCCCCAGCTAGAACTCCCTGCGCCCGGAGGCGGGGGGGGGGGGGAGGGGGAAGGGGACAGGCAGGCAGGGTGGAGATTGGCCACTGAGGACCTTCCCGAGGGGCAGACAAACGTGCACCCACTGCCAAGCTCAGCGTGCTGAGGACGAACTGCGTGCCGTACAGGATGGTGAAGCAGCAGTCCTCCTTGTGGCGCGTGGCTTTCGCACGCTCGAAGTCCTTGGCGTTCTTCCCCGGGCGGATCTCCTTTATCTCCATGATATCCACTGCGAGAAACGGGAGGAGAGCGGGGATCGAAGGCAGCGGGCACAGCCCCCCACTTGCGGATGGGACCGCCAGCTCCTGCCAGCCGGAAGGGGCTCCCGAGGCCAGGTCCCCACTGGGCGCCCAGCTGAGCTCAGGGCCCCCGCCTGGGAGAGGACGGAAGACCCAGAAGACCCGGGAGGCCGCCGGGGCCTCCGACACCCCACAGCCCCCAGGTGGAAGGCTTCATGACTGAACCGGGATGCCAGGGGGCGGGGCCCTGGAGGAAAGAGGTCACGGGGGCGTGGCCTGAAGGGTGGTATTTGACTCCGCCCCTTCCCCTCTCCCCCGCCCCCTGCTTCCTGGCCACCATGAAGTGAGCGACTCAGTTCCACAGCTTCCCCTCTGCCATGATGCTACGGTGCCAGGTGACCCCGACCTTTCACCTCGAGACCCAAAAGCTCCCAGTCTTGTGTTTCTCAGCCAACAGATTGGGTGGCTTGTCCTGGGGCAGACCGGTCACCTGACTGGCTTTGGATAAAGGCGGCCCAGCCCACCACCTGGAATCTCGAGTCAGAGCAGCGGGAACCCAGAGCAGGACCCAGAGCCGGGCTCTGGGACGGGCCTCGGGGACACACATCCTCCTGGGACTGATTTTTCCCAAAGCAACTTCTAAAACTTTTCCCCCTGATGTTAGGGGCAGAAAGGGCGGAGCCACCCGCCTCAGAGAAAGGAGCCTTGTGCCCTGACATCCCACTACGTCCCCGGGTGGGTTCCAGGCGCCGAAGCATCCCACTGACATAAGCCAATACGTTCCTCTTCTGTGGCTGAGGGGGTGTGGCTCAAGTGGGCCCTGAGTTCAATCCCCGGTCCTGCCCCACAACACGGGAGTGGATGGTGGTAGTGCCGTAGCTCAGGGCCAGAGCACTTGATTAGTATGTGCAGAAGAACAGGTAGGTGTGTGTGCATGTGTGTGTGCGTGGTGCGCATGCGTGTGTGCGCGTGTGTGTGTGTGTGTGTGTGTGTGTCCTGGGGCTCAAACACAGGGCCTGGGCACTGCCCCTGAGCTTCTTCACTTGAGGCTGGTCTTCTACCATTTCAGCCACAGCTCTTCTTCTGGCTTTTTTTTTTCCAAGTTTTTATTATCAAACTGATGTACAGAGAGGTACAGTTTCATACGTTAGGCATTGGATACATTGCTTGTACTGTTTGTTACCTCGTCCCTCATACCCCCCCTCTACTCTGGCTTTTTGGTGATTAATTAGTTGGGGGTAAGAGTCTCGTGGACTTTCCCGGCCGGCTTCAAATCACAGTCCTCAGATCTCAGCCCCCTGAGTGACTAAGAATTACAGGCGTGAGCCACTGGTCCCAGCTCTCTTTCAGACGTGAGATTCTGTCACTGAGGAGCAAAAGAGCCACTCACGTCTACATCGGAATTTCCTGACACACGGCTCCTAGGGCCCTTGTCATTCCAAGGGACGCGTCTACGGTGCGGTTGGGTGTCCCACAGAGAAAACCCAACCAGAGATCTCAAGCCACCGGGCAGAACTCCCAGGCCTCGCCCTCCCTGCAGGAAGGGACGAAGGCAGAGGTTGAGCTGGCCGGCACTCCCATCAAATGGCATGGCGGGGGAGGGGGGTGGCGGGAGCTTCCGGGGGACAGCCGGTACGCTGGCTCGACATCGGCCCCATCCCCCACACGTGGTCCTGGCCTCCCCTGAACCTGTAATCCTCCGTGCTGTGTTCCCCGGGTGTCTGGGAGTCACTCTAGCAAATGTGTGCAATCCAAGGGGAGCGGTCCCTGGGACCCCCCAATCTCTAGCTGCTCAGCCAGGCGCCCGGGGCTGCTGGGGTGAGGGCTGGTGAGATCTACGGCCTGTGCAACCGGACGCGGCATCAGAGCTGAACTGAGTCAGCTGGTGTCCACTGAGGTACTGTGTATTTGGGGCGGGGGGGGGGACCATCCACATTTGGTGTCAGAAGTAGTGAATGCCGAGTGGGGGGGGGGGCATTTTGGGTTTTCCTTTCTTAGAGGTAAGGCATTTGGAGACTGAACCCCACCGCCCACCCCCGCTGGTCCTGGGCTTGAACTCAGGGACTAGGCACTGTCCCTGAGCGTCTCTGTGCCCATGGCTAGCGCTCGACCATTGAGCCACAGCGCCACTCTTCTGGCTTTTTCCGAGTGGTTTATTGGGGCTGAGAGTCTCGTGGACCTGCCTGCCTCGGGGCCTTCAGATTCACGGACGACCCATCAGCATTTACATCCACGGATTACAGTGGAACACACTGCTATCTCCCCCCAAAAGAGTGTCCGTCTGACACGCATTCAGGAACCTGTCAGTCCTGCCTCTGTGCGTGCACTCGTGTGTGTAAACGCATGAGAAGAACTCCCCAGAGACTCCCACCAGCTCCCTGACGGCGGCCATCACGGTGGGACGCGCTGGCAGGGCGGGCTTTGTCACTAAGGTGACTCTGTTGTCACGGGAGGCGGCGGGCGCCGTGGGCCCCGGGCAGCTGGGCTCCCTGCCCGAGGAAGCGCGAGAACACGGCCACGCGCACCGCCTTGCCCGGCCACGGCTCGCTCTGCCCCAGGCCCAGCTGCCCTCCCCACCACCGGCTCTCCATACGCCCCTCCCCGCCCTCCCCACGCCCCTGCTCCCCCCAGCAGGGTGCCGTCCTCCAGTTATGGGGGGACGGCAGACCTGTCCGCACACAGGAGAATAGCAGGGCCCCGTGCGGATTCCCCAGCGAGAGCGCAGTTTCTCCGGGCCAGTGGGTGCTTGGGCTAAGTCCTGAAGACGCCGCTGGGCTGAGGAGGGAGGACTCGGCGCGGGGAACCCTGGGGTCCACAGGCCGAGAAGCGAACCGGAGGCTCTGCTCTCCACCGCCTGGGGCTGGGGGCTGTCCAGGCCCCCCCCCCGCCTCCCCTCCTTCCTCGTCTCCGCAGGTGGCAGTCTCCTGGCACGCTCCGACACGCGGGGGGATCACCACCACGCGGCAGGAGGACTGCATGCTCCGCCCCCGGCCTGGGCCTCAAGGACAGCGTGCGGCAGACGCAGCCAGGGCCCCGCTGCGCCCAGGAGCCCCAGGGTGCGGGGGGGGGGGGGGGGGCTGCGCACCGCGCTGCACTCCTCCCGCTGGGCCAGGGAAATGCATGGCAGACCTGGGGGAGGTGGGGGGGAGGGGCTTTCCCAGCTGTGGAAGAATCTAGAAGGGCTGG
>NC_063170.1:7462801-7517801 GCF_023159225.1 Perognathus longimembris pacificus
CTCCACGTCCCTGTGAATTCTATAGAAGCTTTGGCCTCGGCAAGGTCTCTCACTCTGTAGCTGAACAAAGAAGAAAGAGTTTTTCCTGAGCTACCTGGTATGAAGAAACTTCTAGGCCATTCTGGGATCCGAGGAGAACACTCATTTGGCACAAAAGCGTGTCATTTTATGATGTCACTGAGGGTTAGGTCATTTCTGATTCTTTACATTCCCTTCCACATCGATGGAAAAGGGACATCAATTCATTTAACCTCAGCCTTATGCGAAGGCTTACATACTCTCCCCTAAGGAAACTGACTATTGACAATGAAGCCAAGGACAAACAGGAGGAATAAACAACATGGCTGGGGCCAGGCACTGGTGGCTCATGCCTGTAATCCTAGCTACTCAAAAGGCTGAGCTCTGAGACTCATGGTTCACAAGTAGCCTAGGCAGGCTCCAACTAAGCACCGCACCCCCCGCCCAAAATAACTGGAAGTGCAGCTGTGGCTGTAGTGGTAGAGTGCAAAAAAGTTCAAGGACAATGCCCAGGCCCTGAGTTCAAGTCCCAAGACCAGCCCAAAATAAAATAAAATGCTGAGGAAACTGAGTTTTTAAATAGCCTCTAAATGAACTGTCTTTGCTTCCAATCCCCTAAGGTTATATTTTATTTATAATCAGTTTACCATGAAAGCGATGGCAGGTTCCACTTCTCGCCTATAACCTTTGTTAGGAATAAAATGGTCTAAGAGAAGGTAGGACTTATTTTAATCCTACGAAACTGAACTTTCATTGAAATTTCCAAGGCAGAAAAGCACATCCCTTCCCTTTATTTCAGAAAATGTTAACATAGGAAGAGCCGGCAGTTCCAAGCCATGATGCATCTTTTCCATCTACTGTGAACACGGAGACTAGTGAACCAGGTTATTTTAATTACCGGAATGTGGGTAGGTATTAAGGAAATGTATTTAACCTTTAGCTAATATCCTGTTTCTAAAACTCAAGTAAAAGCAGACTTCTATCCTTAATAGCCAATCTAAACTATGTACAGAATGCCTAATATTCAGAACAATCATTCAATCCCTACGCTCTACTTCTATCTAGTTGTGATGACTGTTTCTCGAATTAGCCAGAAGGAGGAACAAAAACTAAGCCCAGGTCAATTATCATGATTTATATACTTTGATTAGTGTGCCGGAATAGAAACTCCGCTAATAGCACTTGCTATCATCTAATTTTAAATAATAACAAAGCCAAGTGAGAGATAATCGAGATACCCTTCTAAACAGAAAAATAGACTTATTAAAAACTTAGGAACAGAACACAATATTCTAATAGCAGTAGGCAGTGTAAGTTAATCAACGTGGTTTTTTCCTTTAAAAAAAAAACCTGTTAATTCTACTTTTTATGTAAAATGACGTCTTCAATCAAAATCAAGTTTTTCTGGAAATACAATATAAATAAATATAAACTGAAAGAGTGAGAAAAACATGCCATATGTGTGTCACTTTGGGATGTGAAAAGATATGCATTGTTGATTTGCCAATGGCAAACCATTATAGATGATATCCTCATCGTGGTGAAACTCTGTCTGCACCCTTATCCATCCTACCTTTTCCATTTCATTTACAGACAAACATGTTCAGTAGCCATGTCTTCCTGAACCTGCAAGGCTCCAGCTGGCAGCGTTAGCTCTCCTTGAATTCTTGATCATTTATCTCTTGGTCAGGCAGATGGAATATTGGCTCTCAGAACCCACCCATCTCTACCAGCTGATGAGTTAGTCTGCAAATCTCATTTTGAAAGCAATGGTTTATACAGTCTGATGGGTATTCGAGGTGTTACCCAAGAAAAAGAAACTAATTTCAATTGGTGTTTAGGTGGCTGGTTTCTACCTTGCTTCCTTAGGGTATGGTTAGCTGAGGCTGCTGAAGATAAGTCTGGACATCCAAGATGGTGGCCAACTACATTCACTGAGGAACTGAAATGTATCACATCCAAGCTAATACATAAGCTAACATAACATGTGAGGTTTCAAAGACTTTGTATAAGAAAATTTCTAACATATTAGTAACTTCTTATCCTCTGAAATAGTATCTATATCTAGGCAAAATCTTAATCTGCCTTTTACCAGCAAAGGGTGATCATGTTTCAGAATTGCTCATGAGAGTTCAATTCTGCCAGGATTTCTTTTATTCCTTTTTTATTCAGATTCCTTTATTCTTTCCTGTTTTAAAATAACCAACCAATGACGTGACCTCTCATAAAATTAAATTCAACAAATATTCATGGGTGGGTAACATTTCCAAGGACACAGAACTTCGATCTCTTCCAGAAATCATTTTCTTAGCTTACAAACCAGCCAGCCAGCCAGCCTTACAGCTTCCTAGCCCAGCTCAGAAAACATATTTTTCTTTGATGCCGAATTATGACATTGAAAGGTTTTAAATTGATGTTGAATTTAGTAACTTTGACATAAGAGACAGACTAATTCGTATTTTACTTCTGAATCTTTTCTCAATAAAAAAGTCATTTAATGGCAGAACTACTACCTGCTTTTTTTTCTTAAATTTTAAGATGTTATATTTGACACACATAACAAGACACAGCGCAAATGCAGAAGTTATAAAAATCAGATTAACCATGATCCAGTCCAATCTTAGCAAATCCATCATTTTATGTCCCCCTTCCCCATTCTCCAACCTTCCAACCATTACCCAACCCAGCTTTTTGTCACTTTCGTGCTTCTTAGCACACATTATGCTTATATTGAGATAATATCCATTCCATTACACGTGTTTACAATATGTCCAAATATGCAACTATGTTATAAATAGCCTTGTGTGGTATTTTAAAACTCTGACCTTTTACCATGTTAACACCACCTCTCATTCCCCTCAACACAGGTGTGACAGTTCACACCTGTGGTCCCAGCTAAGTGGGAGGCCATAGGCAAGAGGATCAAGATCTGACGACTCTCCCTACAAAGTAACTACAGGGGAAAAAAAAAAAAGAGGTGGAGGCATGGGTCAACAGCATAAGGTCCTGAGTTCAAACTCCAGTATGATCAATCAACCAATAATAAATGTTTGAGGCACAAAATAAAACATAGGAAATAGTCTACTATTTTAGACAAATTTCTGTTTTATGACTTAAGCAATGCTCTTCAGTAACTAGTTTTCTGTCATTATTTATTTGTTTGGGCAAGAAAAGCTATAGCTCTGTCACACAGTTATTCAACACCAAGACAAGCAACTGTCCTGGTATAGAAATATGATATATAAAACATTATCCTAGGAAGATTCACCCTGCAACATGTACCAGATTTCTATAATGCTAGAAACATAAACTCACATATTTCTCTGAGGTGTTCTTGCATTTTTTTTGCATTAATGGCTTTTTGCATTTTATCTACGGAATTAGCAGAGTCTGGTGCAACATTGGAGAAGTTTCAGTTTGTCTTAAATTTAATATCTGTCATCTCTTCCTCTCAATTACTCTAATATGCACTTTAAGAATTTATGTTACTGCGATTTTAAAACTTAAGTTTAGTTCAGTCTTGTCACTTTCTTCCATTTTCCTTTTCCTCCACTCTACCAAAAGAATATCTTCTCTATTCAAGTTGTTAAAGAGGGATGGTGAATGTATGTGTGTATGTAATCAATGAGAAACCCACATAGGCCAGGCTTGGTAGCTCACACCTGTAATCCTAGCTGCTCAAGAGTCAGGGATAGCCAGATGCTTTTGACTCATGCCTGTGATCCTAACTGCTCAAGAGGCTGAGATCTGAGGATTATGGTTCGAAGCCAGCCTAGGTAGAAAAGTCTGTGAGACTCTTATGTCCAATAAACAACTTGGAAAAAGTCAGAAGTGGCACTGTGGCTCAAGTGGCAGAGTGATAGATAGCCTTTAGCAAAAGAATCTCAGGGACAGTGCCTAGGCCCTGAGGTCAAGCCCCAGGACACACACACACACACACACACACACACACACACACACACACACACACACACACACTGAATCAGAAGGAGGTGCATAGACTGAAGCCAGCCCAGGGAGCTAATGTTACCAAGACTAATAGTAATAATAATAACAAAACAACTGGGTGCAATGGCATACACCTGTTATCCCAGCAACACAGGAAGTTTAAATTGAAAGATCAAGGTCAAGTTGGCCCAGGTATAAACACAAGACTATTCGAAAAAGAAGGAAAGCAAAGGCTGGGGATGGAGGAGGCTCATGAAGTAGGATAGAGTTGGTTGCCTGGCAAGCACAAGCCCTGAAGAAAAAAGAAAAGATATAGGGACAGACATGGGAGATAGGGAAGGAGGGAAAGAAGAAAGGAAGAAGGAAGGAAGGAGGGAGGGAGGGAAGGAGGGAGGGAAGGAGGGAGGAAATTCACTATAAGAAACTGCCAGGCAAGCCAAAAGCCCTGTGTCCTGTGCCTCTCCCCAGTTCTTGCTATTGGCTACCAACTCATTTATTCACCACCGTCAGTCAGAGATAACTTCCCATCTGGGTTGAAGGTGGTAGAGGAGTAGGAAATGACTCCAATCAAGATGCCCACATACATACATGCATGTGTGCATATATATATATATATATATATACATTTTAAATTGAGAAAGAATAAATGGATAGAATCAATCATGAAAATAAGAATCTCACTAGAGTTGTTAAGGAATAATGATACTGCTTAATATACATTGAACTTTAATTGGACCCTAAATGCTATATAGGTATACTTCACTTATAATGAGGATATTATTGGTATCGTTGCCTTTATTTAAAAAAAAAGAACTGAGGAACATAGGACTGCTGATGCTATGAGATTCAAGTGGTCAGCAACTGTATATGGATAGTAAATAATAAAGACAGGCCCGGGCTTAACCAAATATATCTCACAGATTGAAAGCACAAAACAATTCTACTAATTATAGAAGGAATAAAATTTAAAATAAGTTTGGAACCACATTGCACTCAAATAAGTGTGATAATGTGAGTGAATGTATTAAAAAATAAAGAGGCACAACTAATCTTGCCATCAGTTTTCTTCATGAATAATAGAACTACCCTTGCAATTAACTGCATTAGAAAGACAGGCCCCTCTAGCTCGCATCACAGCTGGATTTACACTGGTTGCACAGTTTTTTGGAGACATGGACTTCTTTTTCATCGCATGTTTCCTTCAGGGTATGGCTCATGAGGCAGCAGAAAGGAAGAGCTTGAAGAAGCCCACACAATATTTCAAGGCCCCCTCCCACCATCTGTTGCCCCGAATTGGTCGCCTCGTGCCAAATCTACCTGCAAAAGAGACTTCCTTCCTTTATGCCCAGAAACCAGACATGTGATTGCAAAGTATTTTACCAATTTCTGCCAATTCTTCATATCCAAACACTTACCTGACTCTTGCTGACAAACATTCAAGTTCTCCACAAGAAGAGTGAGCAAGAAGGGTCATCCACGCTCTGCATTTAGCGTCTATCTGTGTGATGTCCAGTGTCTTCCTCCAAGTAAAACAATCGATTCTTCCCTGAGCTCCTATTTTCCTTGTAAAACTTAACCAACATTCATCATCCAGGTTCTTTTTTTTCTTCCGATCCCTTGCTCTAGAGAAAACATGATCTACCTCCCAATTGTCCCTCAGAACCAATCATTGCACTAAGAATTTTTTGGTACTCTGCCATCCCCTGACTGATACTCTAAGAATAAAAGTAACAGAAAAATAAAAATCACCAAGTACCAGTGATTGGCTCACACCTGCCATCCTAGCTACTGGGGGGGGGGGGGGGGGCTGAGGTCTGAAGATTATGGTCCAGAGCCAGCCCAAGCAGGAAAGTCCATGAGACTCTTATCTCCAATTAATCACCAAAACAAACAAACAAAAAAAAACACCTGGACATGGAGTAGGGACCCAAGTGGTAGAGTGTTAGCCTTGAGTAAAAGAATCTCAGAGACAAAGCCCAGGCCCTGAGGTCAAGCCTGAAGACTAGCACTTGCACACACACACACACACACACACACACACACACACACACACACCAGAAAATTGTAATAGTCTCAGCATTCATGGATAAGGATGGAGCTGATAGTGTGATTTAAGGAATACCACAAGTTCTGGGTGATAAATTTCTTTCCAGTGACAGAATTAGGAATTGTGTTTTTTGCCTATGGACTGTTTTCATCACAAAGACAGTATGAATCATTTCCTGTCCTTGTTTTTGCTAGTATGAAATTACATAAGTGTATGGCACACTTCGTAAAATGTGATTGGAAAAAACTTGGACCTAGAAAATATACAGTGCTTCAGAGAATGAATTTAGCCACCTAAATCTCTGACTTCATTCTTTTTTCTCTCACCTGTCTTTTTCCCACAATTTGTTTTGGGGAGAAAAATGTATTGGTTTATATTTTGAGCAGATCTCTTGAATTCTTAGAATAGTGGCTGGGCAAGAAAGCAATACAGGAAAACAAAGGATAAAGAATTTTTGATGACTTGAAGAATCTCCTGTCTTTGGTTGTTTTTTTTTCTCTTTAAACTGCTTCAATTCTAGAATATAAGAAAATGTGACGGCTCTGAAACTTTATTCTCCTTTTAAAAAAAAATATGTAATAACCTACTATCCAGAAAATGCCAGTGATGTTGTTTTTAATTTGCTAATAATTGACAAGGTAGATCAAGAGGTCTCTCACTTGGTTTCTCCAAGGGCCATCAGAACAGCTGCTCAGATACAGATTAATGGTCCATATATCCTAGTCTCTGGTTGCTGACCAGCTGATAAGGCACATAATTGTCCTTAACAATTGGGCATAATTTATTCCTGCCTCAGGTGGCTGTTGCCTTCTGCAATTAGCGCGCAGTGACTGATGGTCCCCGGATTGCTATCCTCCCAATTTAGCTGACATTGCAATTCCCACACTTCATACACACATTGCCAAAAGAACTGCATCACAAAATAGGGGTATCTCAGGAGATGTGCTTCTGTACTCAGAAGATTCTAGCAGACTTTGTAAAAATGGATGTGCTTTCACTCACTGTGGGTTAAGGCCCATTTAGAATCCGATGTCACCTTGTTTTAAAGAAGATATCATGTCGGTGTCAGAAAGTCACCAGTTCACCATGCAAATGTGTCAGCACCAGAAAGTGAGTGAGGCATTCAGAATACAAACAACAGATGCTGATGCAAGTGGGGATGTACAAAAGAACCCTGGTAGACTGTTGGTGGGAATGGAAACTAGTGCAACCACTATGGGAGGCAGTATGGAGATTCAAAAAATAACTCAACTAAACTAAACATAGAACTGCTCTAGGGTCCAGTGATGCCAGTCTTGGGTATTGATCCAAAAGCTTATAAATCAGGACACAATGGAGCCACTTGCATAGTCATGTTTGCTGTTGTACTAACTCACTATAGCCAAAGTATGGAAACAGTCCAGATGCCCTTCAATGGATGAATGGGTCAACACAATGTAGCATATGTACACAACGGAATTCCACTCATCCACTAGGAAGAATTATACTAAGTCATCTGCAAAGAAATTGATGGAGCTGGAAAAAATAACCTTCAATGAAATAAGGCAGGCCTGGGGAGATAAAGGACACACATTCTTTCTCATAGGTGGAAGCCAAACTATTTGGGGGTGGGGGGAGCCTGGGGCTTGAACTCAGGGCCTTGGGCTCTGTCCCTGAACCTCTCTGTGCTCAAGGCTAGCGCTCTATCACTTGAGCCACAGCACCACTTCTGGCTTTCTCTGCTCATGTGGTACTGAGAAATTGAACCCAGGGCTTCATGCATGCTAGGCAAGCGCTCTACCACTAAGCCACATTCACAGCCCTAGAACTAATTTATAAATGTACAAAAGTAAATAAATACGGGGTTGTATGCGAATATTCACGCATGTATTACCCGAAGTATGGCATTTGCAGGGGAGAATTGAAATGATGTCATTCCCTAGAAAAACTAGGGTGCAGTCCAACAAAATGAATATCAGGAAACAGGAGTGCATCAGTGGTAATTTTCAGGATTAAGTAATTACCCCTTTTATGAATATATGGGTATACCATATTCTGTTTAACCTTCAGATAATGGACAACTTTATTGAGAGAGACAAAGTTTATGAAGAAATAACTAGACTTTCTGTAGACTGAAAGTGAGTCATCTCTAGAGTGAGATTTTTATTTAAATATAAAAAGCTTGGAGAAGCTTAGAGTACTAAGTCTCTCCCCAGAACAAGCACACAAGACAGAGTCATTGCCCTTACTGAATTCACTTTGGCCTCTTACACCATAATTTACTGGCCTAGGTAAGTAAGTTAAAATTTTCCTGTCCCAGAAACTATTTATTGATCTACCTAAGGCTGGAATTAAGCCTTTTATTAATCCTTAGGTGAGTCCAATTAAATTTAAAAAAAAACTCATAACATTTCATGACATTGATGAGTAACACAGGCTGGTCCTCTTTAAATTGCCAAGGTTAATTTTGGAGACTTTGTGCTCTCATCCTGGAAACTGTTCTTCACAGTACTAGACATTGACTGCTAGTTCTGGTATTAGCTAAGTCAGCCCTTGGTAGAGTGCTTAAGGCATGCTTCATTCTCCTTTTGCATTGTTTTTTGCTTGTTTGTGTTGGTGTTTGCTTGTTTTGGGTGCCAGTCCTGGGACTTGAACTCAGGGCCTATGCACTATCCCTGAACCTCTCTGTGCTCAAGGCTAGAGCCCTATCACTTGAGCCACAGCACCACTTCTGGCTTCCTCTGCTCATGTGGGACTGAGAAATTGAACCCAGGGCTTCATGCATGCTAGGCAAGCACTCTACCACTAAGCCACAGTTCTACTTCTGGCTTTCTGTGATTAATTGGAGATAAGAGTCTCATGAGATTTTTCTGCTGGGGCTGGCTTTGAACAGAGATCCTCGGATATCAGCCTCCTGAATAGCTAGAATTAGAGGTGTAAGCCACCGGCATCTGGCTTGCATTGGTTAGGTTTGAAGTAGAGTCATACGTCGTAGCCAGCCTGGCTGGACCGTGATTCTCCTCTTAATGCTTCGCCCATATCCCTAGGAATAAAAGGCTTGTGCCACCTCACCCAGCCGTTGGTTGAGATCTTCTCTAGAACCTCTTTTGCCCCAACTGGTCTCCAACCATGATCTCTGTCTCCCAAGATTATAAACTTGAGTCATCACTCCTAGCTTCATCCTGGACATTTTTTTTTTGTTTTCACTTTTCATCTGTTATAAATAACACTGCTATGAACATTCACGTACAAGTTTTCAGTGAACATCAGATGTTTTTTATGCCTCTTAGATACCTAGGACAGACACTTGGATCGTACAATATATCCATATTTAATTGTTTGAAAAGCGCTCAACCATTCTACCAAGCGGTAGCCAAATTTCCACCAGCCATGTTTAAGAGTTCCCTTTTCTCCATATGCAAGCCAGTGCTTGTTATTCCCTTTTGAAATTACAACCATTCCAGTGAATGCGAAGCGTTATTCTGTTGTGATTCTAATTTGCAATTTCCTAATGACTGGCGAAGTTGAACATCTTTTTATGGTTGTTAGCTATCTGTGTGTCTTCGGTACTGAGATGATTATTCAAAGAGTTCCATTTTAATGGTTTATTGAAATGTTATTCACACAAGATATAGTTCATCTGTTAAGAGCATCATCCTCAGATGCCTAAATGGCAGCCATTTCTTACCAAGTGTGCCAGCCACTGAAGTCTTCGTAAAAAGCAGAGTGGAGCCCTGCCCTGTCACAAAGCTTGCTGGAGTTCCCGCAGTTCCTGGGCAGCTGAGGGATGACCAGTCCTTGACAGGCCCAGCGCTAAATCCACATACAGCATCGTCCTGAACAAGAGGAGCGGGGAGAGGCTCCCCTGGGATTCAGTTCCCTTCACATCTGGAAGATTCCTGTACTAGAAGACCCCTCCCCACTCCACCCCTGCCACCACCACCCCCAAAAAAACAAAAAGATTCGCTAATTTATTGCCCATTTTTAAGCTTTTTACGCTTTTTTCTTTTTGCTACACTTTTAGTATTCTTTTGACTTTGATTTATTTTGGAAAATCTTTTGCTTCGAGGCTTTATTCGTCATGTTAATTTTATCTCCTAGTTACATACTTTACGTTGTAATCAGGTTTATTTTTCCCACTTGCTCCTTTTTTCCCTTTTCTCTTCCTCACATTCTTCTTTTCTTTTTCTCTTCTCCTTTCAAGTTCTTTTCCTTTAACTTGACCTCATTCAGTCTTTTTCACCTTCATTTTATTCATTCATTATTACTACTTTTTACCTTCATTAATTTCTAACTTCATAGCTTACGCCGTGTGTGTGTGTGTGTGTGTGTGTGTGTGTGTGTAACCATTTCCTTTGCTATGCTGATTTGAATTGTTTCTATCTGGTCTTGGTATTTTTTTGTGTGGTGGTGGTGATCATGGAATAGGAGATCACTGTGCTAAACAAAAGAAGCCGCACTCAGAAAGACAAATATTACACTTTCTCTCATATGTAAAACCTAAATTACAAAAATGAAAGACACTTCAAGTAGAAGAGGATCTACTTTTGGAAAGGAATGGGGACCCGTGGGAGGATGGGAAGGGGGTCACACAGGGTGATAGAGGGATGAGTTTGATCCAAGTATTTTATTTATCAGTATGGGGGGAGAGGGATGGAGAGGTGACCCTGGCCACTCATAAATCAACATGTCGAACTGAAAAAATTCCTTTATACAACTCCCTAAAGATAATACAAATACAAAAAGATGCATTGAATATAACAAATACAACCATTATAACTACAGAAAATAATTATCATTAAAAATTATAAACATAATAAAAATCGATTTTTTGAGTCATAGTGAAACCATCATTTTGCACAATTAATGCCTATTAATTTAAAAAACAATTAAAATGGAATGTTCTAACTTAAATGAATTTACATTGCTATTTCAGACCATAGGGGGAAAGTGTAAAATACAATTGTTTTTATAATATACTTTGCAAGCACCACCATACTTTTATTTAGGATTTTTCTCCATCCTCGAAGATATTAACAATCTTTCCTAATTCTCCTTCTATCCCAATGACTTACATAAGATTGAGTTTAAGTTATGATTTCTTTAGATATTCTTGCTAAAGATCATTTACTACACATGAGACTTGCAAATATTTTCTCTCAATCTGTTACTTATCTTCTTTTTCCTCAAAGCCTGAAGTGAGATTTAGCCTTTCTCCCCCTCTATTGATTATACTTTTGCTCTCCTATCTGATAACCCTTTGGCTAGTACAGGGTCACAAAGATTATTAAAATTCTCAGCCTTCTGAAAAAAAAAGTGGACAAAACTGAATCTCACCAAGTTAAGTAACTTTCATGGGCTTTATAAATTAATAACTGAGTGGGTATGTTTGCCTTTCCACTACAGAAAAGCATTGATGTGGAATTTGTTCCCTTCAATTGCCTTAATAAATACTTATTGGATTCTGAATATTTAAATGAAAGCCTTAGAGTAGTCTTTCGGATAAAAGGCAAGTCATGCACATAACTAGTGTGATGCATCACTATCAACAGATGGTGGGTTTCTTCTGTACATTTGCGGAACTGAGTACGAGCTGCTAACCGCAGACCTCACAGCAAGAGGGGGAAAGGCTCTGGGTTTGTTGTTGTTTTGCCTTGTTGTTGTTTTTTTTGTGCCAGTTTCAGGGACAGAGCACTGTCCCTGAGCTTTTTTTGCTCAAGGCTAGCACTGTACCACTTGAGCCATAGCCCCACTTCTGTATTTTTGCTGCTTAATTGAAGAGTCTCACAGACTTTCCTAGCTGGGCTGGCTTTGAACTCAGATCTTAGATCTCAGACCTCATCTTCCTGAGTAGCTAGGATTATAGGCATGAGCCACTAGCATCTAGTGGGGAAAAAAGCATTCTTTAAAAAGGTAGAAAGAGGGCTGGGGATATGGCCTAGTGGCAAGAGTGCCTGCCTCATATACATGAGGCCCTGGGTTCGATTCCCCAGCACCACATATACAGAAAATGGCCAGAAGTGGCGCTGTGGCTCAAGTGGCAGAGTGCTAGCCTTGAGCAAAAAGAAGCCAGGGACAGTGCTCAGGCCCTGAGTCCAAGCCCCAGGACTGGCCAAAAATTAAAAAATAAAAAATAAAATAAAAAGGTAGAAAGAGGTAATCACTAGGAAGTTTGCGAAAGTTCAGTATTAGTATATTAGTCCTTTGGGATTAAGATTTCTGTATTACATGAAATTTCAGATATATTTTTACAAAAGTATTTATATCATTGAAATAAATGGTTCAAATAATATAAAATTAATATGCTGCATATGGGTTAAAGAGGGAATTTTTCTGTCACTCATTTTCCTTTATAGCCTCTGAAAGAAGTGGTGTTAGCATCTTCTTCCCCTTGACACTATAGAAGGAAAAGTTAAAAATAGAAAACACCACAACAAAGCAGTCAAAGTACTTGGATGGACTCCTAGATCCTTACACAAGCGTGCTATTACATGAGTGACAAGTTTACCATGCCTTCACATTGGTAATATGTTTTTGTATAGAACAATGCATCTGACAGACATATGCTTCTGGCACCAGGAGCATTTTACAGTAAGATGCTAGTAAAAATAATAATAACAACAATAAGGATGCTGTTCATTCATTCACTGATTCATTCATTCATCCTCATTTTCCACTGCTTGAGCAGGCCCGTGCTCTGCGGCCATGATTCTTCATAACCCCTGACACCTGGTTCGGTGGCTTTCAGGAGCCATCTGTGCCTTTTCCCGTGCTCACTCGCTGTTCCCATCCGTCTTCCCAGCTCAGCATCTTTACCTGTCAAACCCAAGAGTTACGATCGGAATGCGTGAGATCAATGAAGCAATTTATATTGCACTTCCCAAGCTGTCCTAGGACAATTAAATACTCAGAGAATACAGTCTTCTAGAAGGCTAGGATGTGGGATCTTGGAAATAGGCATCTCAGACCCACCAACCCTTGCTAATGAGTTAGACATTGGGGAGAAAAGCATCCCTACTAGGCTCATTTATCTCACCTGCAAAATAAGAAGAGTGGGGGCCCTCCTTTCCCCAAGTGGCATACACCTCAAGAGGACGGTACTTAACAAGCATCGCCCAGACATGGGTTTCAGAGCAGAGACAAGAGTGGAATTCAACTCCAGAATACACAAGCCTGTGAAATGGCCAGAAAGGAAAGCAGAAATCATCAGAGAGGTAGACCAGAAGGACACAGACGAGAAGCTAGAAGGAAGTTTCTAAACGGCATAGCGCCAGGACTCATAGGATTAGGGATACATCACACCATATGTATTGTATGCTTTTGAGTTTTGTATAGTCCATGTGTGCATGCGTGTGCATGTGCATGTGTCTATGTCTGTGTGTGTGAGTGTGTGTGTGTGTGTGTGTGTGTGTGTGTGTGCCAGTACTGGGGCTTGAACTCAAGGCCTAGGCGCTTAGCTTTTTCACTCCAGGCTGGTGCCCTACCACTTGAGCCATACCTCCACTTCCTGCTTTTTGGAGATCAGAGTCTCCCAGAATTTCCTGGTTGGGCTGGCTTTGAACCATGATCCTCAGATCTCAGCCTCCTGAGTTGCTAGGATTCGAGGTGTGAGCCACCAGTGCCTACACATAACCCCCTTTTTCTACTCTTCAAGTTTCACTGGTACTTTTATGGTGCCACTTTATTATCTATATACTCATAGCAAAAAAAAAAAAAATTCTACCTTTTAAACTTACTATTTCAGCTCTTTATACAAACATCCCATCCACCAATACTATAGCTTAGTGACAGACATTTGATGATGATACATAACCAGACCTCTGTTAACCTACATGGGTCGTCTGTCTTTGTGGTCCAGTCTGGATGCACTTTAGCCTGTGATAGACAGTGACTAACAAAACCGACTACCAGAAGTCTTCCAACCTGCTCAATTCTACCTTTACATGGCCAAGGAGAATAAAAGTGTACACTGTTTATGCACAAGTCCTGCCTTACATTCAGGTTCTGGATACCTGACCCATAGCAAACTTGAGGATGTAACATACAGGTTCTTGATGAAAGTCCAATGCAATGGCAATAGAGGATACTTGACAGAATACCCAGTACACGTTGAGCATTCTAAAACGGCTAGCTATTATTTTAAATTTTCTAAGACAATGTAAGGTCTCAGTCTTACTTGTTTCCCTGGAATTCCTCAAAGCATAGGCATTTCACTAAAAAAATAAATGGTAAACTATGTATACATTTGTTTCCTGGTTGCATAAACCACATTGATAGGATTCAAACAGAACTGTGTTAAAACCGCTGGATAGTCCATATTGTTATATCATCCTAGACATATCTTCTGAAATTTGCTTTAGTATACAAGAATTTACGTGTGTGTGTGTGTGTGTGTGTGTGTGTGTGTGTGTGTTCGTTCATGTGCACAGCCCCAGTCCTAGGGTTTAAACTCAGGCCTAGCTTTTCTGAGCTTTTCTGCACAAGGCTAACATTCTACCACTTGAGCCGCATCTCCACTCCTGGCTTTTTGGAAATAAGCGTCTCACAGACTTTCCTGCCTAGGTTGTTTTCAAACTGCGATCCTCAGGTTTCAGCCTCCTGAGTAGCTAGGACCACAAGTGTGAGCCACCGGTACCCAGCAGTAAATAAGAATGTAATCTGAAATGGTCCCATTGGGCTTGAGGTGGAAGCCATAGTTGCCAGCCTGTATCTTGAGCCATGGTGGCTAAACCCTTTGGGAAGTGGAGCCTAATGGTAGGAAGATGGAACACTGAGGGCTTACCGTTGAAGAAGATATTGAGATGTTACCACAAGGGGAGCAGTTTTCTCTGCCACACATTCTCACTAGGTATTCTGCCTCAAAACAGGCTCAAACACAACACTAACCACAGACTGAAAGCTCCACATTGTGAGCCAAAATGAACCTTTCTTCTTTTTAGGTTGATTGCCTCAGCGAGTCTGTCACAGGACAGAAAGCTAACTAAGACAATATCCAAATGTTCTCTCTTTACAGCTCGCATTCCTAGAGCGTTCTCCAAACACACACACAAAACCGAATGACACTCCATTCCTCAGCAGTTCCCTGAGTCTTAGCTTCCCAGCGCATTTTCTATTCATTTTCTCTCCTCCCCTCTAAAATCCTGATCCTTGAAACAGGTTCTTTAGCAATGGAACAACCACTCACATACTAAACACCAGGTCATTTGCATCACAAAAGAAAGGTACAAAAATATCCCAGGGAGGTTCAACCGTTTCCCCACATTTCTTAGCAGCACGTGTATGATAATGTTCCATTTTGACTCTTCATGCAGGTACTCAGAGCGCCTTGATCAGATTTACCCCGTCCTTCACTCGTCCTTGTCCCTCATCCCCGCTGCCTAATCCAGTCTCACCAAGCTACCCGACTCCATCCTCACGCCCCAAGTAAGTTGACCGCATCTCCCCTCCTTCACCCCCTCAGTTCATCCTCCCACTTGTAACCACCCCATGTCGTTTATTCTTCTTATTTATTCAAAGAGATTTCACCAGAGCATTTCACACCTGTGCACGTAGTACTTTAATCAAATTGACCTCCTTCCCTTTCTCTCACTTTCCCCACCCCCCTGCCCCCACTGTTCAACAGAAAGATACAGAAGTGTTTTTGTGTATGATTTTAATATTAGAGACTATAAAAGAAATCTATTCTAACTTCAGAATACATGTAAATTCCCTTGGGACCTTTGAGACTAAGCTGTCTTTCCTTCCTTCCTTCCTTCCTTCCTTCCTTCCTTCCTTCCTTCCTTCCTTCCTTCCTTCCTTCCTTTCATTTCCTTTCCTTTCCTTTCCTTCTGCCAGTACCAGGGCTGATCAAAGGGCCTTGTGCTCTCAGTTTTTTCCCTTCACAACTGATACTCTAGTTCTTGAGCTATGCCTCCAATCCAGTTTTTTCACTGGTTAATTGGAGATAGAATTCTCTTTGGGCTTTTCTGTCTCCACTGGCTTTGAACCATGGTCCTCAGATCTCAAGCTGGTGAGTAGCTAGGACGGCGGGTGTGAGCCACTGGGCTGGCTTCTATTGTCTTTCTAATGCTTACAGGTATTAAAGTTATGCATCTGATTTTGGCTCAGTCCTCCACTCCTTTCATTTATGCACACAACCTGGAGCTACAGGTTCTCAAGCCACGTAAGTCCACTGAAACGGTCCTTGTCCATGGCACTGATGCCTGCTTCACCACTAACACAAACGGCCAGCTCTTTTATTCACCTAAAATCTCCTCAGCACAGAGGGGCATTGGCTTGCCTCTTCTCAAAATCGTGGTTGACCCAACATTGTATTTCAACTGGATCATGATTCAGTCTGCTCAGGTCTCTGAAAGACTCGGACACTCACCCACAGGGGACTTAGTCATGTGGTTCCCAATGCTCAGCATGGCCATGTTGGGTCAGCTTCCTCACCGGAGAGCAGGTGCTTGAGGAAGATGGATGGACTCGTCGTTGAAGCCTGATTCAGATGATCCATGACACTACAGCTTGTTTTATTCTTTCCACTCCATCAAGTCGCTTTTTTTCTGAATCCCTTAAAATCTGGTTTATATCCTCACATATATACATAAACCATTCTCCTGCAATATATTACAGCAATGTCCTACTTAATCAATCTCTCACCATCGGCTTGTTTTCACTTCTCTGGCTGGTTTAGAAGTGATCTTCCTAGTGAGTAACTAGTGCGTGAGAAATAGGAAGCAATGATCTGTCCCTTTTAGTAGGAATGAGCAGGGATTTGGATCATAACTCACAGCCAACTTCTAGAGATTTCTCTCCAAATGTCCCCAAGGGATTTAAAAGTAGATACAAATCGCTGTTGTGGATAAATGGAAGCTCGTTTAATGAATAAACAAATCATTTGAATGACAAATATGAATAAATCAAGAGAGGAGAAACATGTGTCTGACATGTAAATTATGGAAATGAGTAAGTCGAACAGAGAAACAGGAAAAAAACACTGGACACATTTAATACATCAGAGAACTGGGCTGCCATTAGCAGATGAAACCTGACATGGGAGACAAGATGTGTGTAATATGCCATGCGTTTACATATCCTTAATATTTGCGTGATAATATAAACTCTGCACTATATCCACAGGAGGCAAAAGAACCCAGAGGCAATCCATCACTCATCCACATCCATCTTGTTGAATTTTTCTAAAGCAAACATTCTGGTTCACTTTTTCAAGATAAGAAAACTGCGTAGAGAATATGCCGGGACAATAGGTTTCCATCCCATTTTTAAGCATGAGCCATAAAAAAAAAATGACTCATTTTTACAATAAGAAATTACAGGGATGGTTATAAAGCAAGAATAATAGAAAAGAGAAGAAAGAAAAATTAGGTGTGCGCTCACCCACTCCTGTTTTATCACATCTGTAATTGAGATAACCGCGACTAGTTTCTTAAAAATAATTAAGGCATTGATATCAAAGTATAACTGAGAAGAATACCAGCCTGCTTGTCATCTCCCTTGCTCTCAGGATTAAGTAAGCTACTGAAGAAAACATCGCGTCACAGAAGTGCGTGTTGCTGGTTTTGTTATAAGAAATACGGAATCATATTGTATATCTGTTTCACTGAATTAGGGAAAGGAAGGGGGACATCAGAACGGCGAGACGAAGGATAAGGAGGAACCAAAGCGACAGTGACACCTGGCCACGTGCGGAACCCATTTCCTGTCATGGCCTCCACTCCATCCTCAGTGACCCCAGCTCTCCTCGTCTCATCTGACATCTGACTCTCATCTCCAACCCCTTCTCCATTTCCCGCCTACCTTGTCCTTAAAAGACAACGATTCCCATCTCATCTGATGGGCTCAGTATCTCCAGTATCTAAAATTACTCGCACGTCCTTCAAGAAAGAGGTTTTTAATCACAGTCTCTTATTTGGGGCTAGGGGTATCATGACATTTCTATGCATGCATCCAATGTACTTTGGGTTTGGGGGGGCAGCTTCTTTAATTATATTTAAGTAATTGTACAAACGGGCTTCAATTCCTGTCAGCTTGTGAGTACAGTGTATCTTGATCCGTGTCACCCTTCCAACCTTCTCCCCCAGTTCTCCCAACCCCACACATCCCTCAAGCTGCCCGATTCCATTTTCACATACTTATATTGAACACCATGTCTGTGTTTACCCACTTTGCCTCCCACTACCCATCTACCCTCACTCTCCTTGACCCTTGACCCCTCCAACATGGCTCCATTTCCTGATATTCATCTCATAGAATGTACTCTGATAATCATACTCACTAATATTACTTTTCCCTACACTCATCCTTATTTTAGTTCTTTATTTTCCCAATAGACAATACATGGACAAGAAGTACTTAGTGGAAACATTTCAATGTGGATATGCAAATAAGTGCAATGTAAGCTGAGGCTGATATTGCTGATCTCTCTTTGGAGATAGCAAATGACGATTTGCTCCTACTTCTATTTAGTTGTCCATGAAAGATTTGCTGATGAATGTCAGCAAAGCAATTATAGAAGGAATAAGAAAAATAGACATAGCCCACACTATTGTACATATTTTAGGAAATAATTACTAAAGGAAATGTCACTCGCAAACCAAAATAGAAATAAAAAATAAATATAAATAAATAGGGGTCTGTGGGGGGAGCACATTTCCAATTATATATTATTTCCTCTTATATGAAAGGCAGGTATTAAAGTGTAGATATTTAAACATTTTTCTTCACATAGTCATGGCAGGGAATTTAGCATCCAATGCATAGTAAGTGGTCAGGACATAATTGCAAATGCCATTCAACTTTGGTAGCTTCACAATTCCACTGTTGCCAAGATGTAAGGCAAAAAAAAGGACTCCACTTCCATTCAAAATAGGTCTTAATATTACCATCAAATTGAATACAATTAGAATTTAAATTAAATGTTATATCATTTTTAGAAGAAAATTATTTCCCCCATCAAGTTTTACAATGGCCTTTGGCATGTGCACAATGTAATTGGACCTTTAAAATCAAACCTCGGTTCAATGTAAAGCTCAGATTAACTGACAATTTTCATACTTCAGAATTTCCCTAGTAGATTTCTCTGCTGACCTTTCTAATGACAAAGCCTGAAATGATAGTCAATTAAATTTAGATCCTAAGGCTTACTATAAATTTGTCAGGCTCAAAACAAATGCGCTGTGAAGTTCATAAAACCAACTCTGAGTGCCAGGAAGTGGTATAGAAGAGGTAGCAGGCTGGGCCTTCGTCCTTCCATGAATACTAACTCATTGGTGTTGGGATTGCCAAGGATGAGGGACTGAGAGACAGGCTTCCAAAGCTCCTGAAAGCCACGTGCTGAATTAGTCCAACTCCTTACAACATCAGTACCCACACGAAATTCACACATAAGTGTGTGTGTGTGCACGTGTGTGCTCTCCATGGAGATTCCAGTAAGACAGACACACAGACACTGCCATCATCCCCATTATGTTAGTGACACAAGCAAATGTGAGACAGAATTTCTCAAAGATCATTTTTCTCTCAGATTTTGACACATGCATATACACACTCACTCTGACACACACACTAACCACACACACACTGTCCTACTCTTGGTCTAGTCAAGTTTTTACTTCAAGTGGGCTATTTTTCTTGCCAAACAAACAAAATGAAAAATCGTATTTGAAACCCCAGCCTCTCTATCCTTGAGCCTCAATTGAGGTCTAATAAGCCTCTCTATTGTGGAAACCAGGGAAAGCTTGGGATCCCTCAATATTTTTCAGCTAGAGAAGAACCATTAGAAGACATTCTTCAAGGAGCGCATGCATGGCCCATCATTCAGGGAGCTGTTGCCAGGGGAAATATAACAGAAGAATATTTGGCTTTTGATATATTTAGAGGTCCTCTAATGGCTAGCCCATTTCTTTTATGTTGAGATCAATACGCTGTGGAGTCAGAAAATTCCAACTGTCCATTGTTAAGTTCTATGTTCTCAATACAAATGGAGCCAAATCCTCTTCAAATTCTGAGTAGATACTTCTTAAAAGGACGTGTTATCTCTAGCTAAGTTAGCACTCCCTACATGAATCCCTTAGTCATTTTGTATCATAACAGATTTTAAAAGTAGATTTGTTGTCAGTAGGAAAACAGTACGAGAAATAAACATACTTCTAGAAACTTACATTTCTCCTTTGCCTATTTTGTGAAAGATTTCTCACATCTTTACATTCAAAAGATATTCTTACTTTCCATTAACATTAAATATTTATCACGATGTGAAAACACGAAGGTGTATTAGAAAGTCTAAGAAAAAGTTTAAAACCATTAGAAAAAGCAAGAAGATTGTGGTTGCTCTTTTTTATCTAAGTGGAGATAGAAGACAAAGCTCCTTACAAATTACTCAACAACTTCAAACCCAGAATTTCCAGGGGCAGCAGTACAGAGATGCTAGCTTCAGTGTGAGGCCATGTTTCAATTAGATTTCCTGAGGAAAATAATTGAGACTTGTGTGAACTTTTCCTTCAGTAATGTCTTGACCCATTTAGCAAAACCTACCTGCTAGCAAGAGCATAAATCTTTGTGCAAGTCATTATCTGAGCCCAGATAAAATATGACAAACCAATTGGGATCATCATATAACCATAAAAGATGATTTCTAGGGTTGAATTTGAAAACACTTTTTCAAGTGTGAACTAACTCGAGCCTGACAAAGAAAGTATTTCTTCTACATCCCATTGCTGACTATCTACTATGTACTCACACACTACTGCTAAGAAAGCAGCCTTAAGTTCAGTCTCTGTGTGCGTGCATGCGTGTGTGCGTGCATGCGTGTGTGCCCTGGACTTGAACTTAAGGACTGGGTGCTCTCTCTGAGCTGTTTTTGTTCAAGGTTAGAGCTCTTCAACTTGAGTCACAGCTCCACTTCTGGCTTTTGGGTGATGAAATGGAGATATGCGTTTCACAGACTTCCCTCCCTGGGCTGGCTTTGAACTTTGATCCTCAGATATCAGCCTCCTGAATAGCTAGGATTATAGGTGTGAGCCACCAGCACCTGGCAAACCTATAGCTTATTTTTCCTTTGTTTTGTTTTTTTTTTTTTACTGTGGCATAAACTATTACATTGTTAAAACAAAGGTATTCATTGCTGTGAAAATAAGAAAGAGAGGAGTTGATTAGAACAGGATGAGAAAGGGCTGTAAAGAAACAGGTGACATCTTGGGAGGGTTTAGTGAGTATTGATAGATGGTGAAGAAGAAAAACGGCAAGGAAAAGGATTTTCTGAACAGAGAATCATATTATAAAAAACTAAGGCAGAAGACATTTCAGGAAACTGGTTCTTTGATGTGTTTGGGGTTTGTTTTTTGTAAGATTTTGATGAAGAGAATAACATCTTACGTATCTCTTTGGAAAGATAAAAATGACAGCAATTAGTTATGAAGTCCTGAATGCAATCTATGCACTCCAGTCAGAGGTAGGTAGGGTGCAAGAAAATCAACTAAGGTTGATTGATTTTCACTTCATATTGACAGTTGCAGACACGTTATTTTTTTATTATGTGCACAATATTTCACATGCAATAGAACCATGTGGCCTAATTTCAAAAGAAAGAAAGAGAAAGCACGTACATTCCTCCTATTTCTCCCAAACATTCAGACCTAACAGTAAGAATAATATTAATACCACCTGTGCCAACAACCCTATCTTTCTCCAGGTTGAGATTAAAGATAACTGATTTATTGAATGTCTTGTAGAAGAATGATAGGATTGAGTTAAGTTTAAAAAAAACTGCTACTATCAATTAAGTTTTTGTCACTTTAAAGAAATAAAACTATCAGATACAATCAAATATATATGTATGTGTGTATATATACATATATATTTTATATAGATATATAATCCCTTGATCAAGGAAAATCATGCAAATCACTAAGAATCTCAAGAAAACACATGATCCATGTAATCTTTTTTTAGTCTCTTATCCAAGGCAATTTGCAGGACCAAGTAAATGTAAGTATTTCTGAGATCAGCATTATGTATTTCTATCCAATATCGGTTTGTTTTTTTCCTGCTTAAATGACATAAATGGGCGAATATTGATGACTTCAAGTACAATACGTACTTCCAACGGCTTGTCTTTTCTCTCTATGCAGATAATGCATGCAGCTGGCAAACAGTAAGTGGCGATTTACTGTGACGAATACTAACCAATATTTTGGTTAGTATGCTTAAGGTTCAATACACAATGGCAACCAGTATTCATAATAATTATTTACCTCTGGACTCCCTGTGTTGAAATCCTCCATCCACCATCATATGATTTATAAGAAAAGCCTATTCGAGTTGGGAAAGTAGCTTAGTGGTAGAGTGCTTGCCTAGCAGGCATGAAGCCCTGGGTTCGATTCCTCAGTACACAGGAAAAAAAAAAAAAAAAACAGAAGTAGAGCTGTGATTCAAGTGGTAGAGTGCTAACTTTGAGCAGAAGAAGTTCAGGGACAGTGCCCAGGCCCTGAGTTCAAGCCCCAGGACTGGAAAAAAAGAAAAGAACAAAGAATATTAAACATCATGCCCCTGAAAGGCCCATCTTGAGGCTCATGACTCGTGCCAGGCCAAAGCAGGCAGGAAAGTGAGGTTGACTGCCACGTACACTCGTCAAGCAAAGTGCTTTCTTCCCTTGGAAGGAATAGACCCTGCCTTGTGGAGACCTATTAGACAGCATTGTAATAGGACAATGGCCTGCTTGCCTCAGGAAACTAGAGCAGGTTGCTGGGAAACCGAAGAAAATTAGTCACCAATAGAGTGCAAAACATCCAACTTATTAACACTTATTAGCAGCTGGTTCTGTGCTACGTTCGTGATCCTAGGCCCACATTCTTTGTTTCTTTGTTTATCGGGAAAACATCTCTTGCCTTCTTTTCAGTCAGCTTTATCACACTGCTTTTCCCTCTCGTTAATAAAAAGGAACCTTTGACGTACGCTCACTGTACAGTTGCATGGAAGTTTTTGCCCAGCATTTTTGGAAGTTACCTATTTGAAGTTGCTAATATTTATTCGTTGTCATGTGTACTAAAACTCTTAACACACTGGTCGCTTTCTTTTGTTCTTTCTTTAACTCTTTTTTTGTTGGCAGTAACTGGGACTTGAACTCAAAACCTCACATGCTAAATGCTTTACCCCTTGCACCATAGCCTCAGCCCTTTGTTATCATCGTTATTTTTCACCGGGATCATCTTAGGCTTGATCCTCCTCCCTAGGACCTCATGCATGGCCGGGGCTCCAGGACTGAGGTAGGCTATTGCTAGCTTTCATCCCAGGTTGGCTTTGCACTTCAATCTCTAACCATCTCTAGCTTCTGAGTAGCAGGGATTACAAGTTTGGACCACAGGCATCCAGCCTCTTGCTGCCGATTTCTAGAACCTAAAATGAGATCCTGAATGGTGTTTAGAAGGTTCCCTAATCTATGAGGAAGAGATCTCAAGATCCCCACTCTCTGCCTGAAGTCACAGAGGACGTTCGCCCTGTCTGTGTTTTGTCATCCATGCCTACACACCTAGGATGAAGTTTAAGTCATAACTGAGGCACAGTAAAAGAGTAATGGCATTCACTACTCTAATGAAATGTCTTTATGAATGAGTTCTTTCTGGAATCTGCCATTTAATATTTTCAGGCCATGGTTAGCTTTGGATAGCTGAAACCATGGGAATCAAAGCCACGGATGAGGAAGAATGACGGTAATGCGTCTTTCAAAGACAAAAATCCATCGTGTGATCATCAGTCCTCCATTAAGTAAACAGCAAAACAATGGCAGGTGAACTTAAGAACTATCATTCTTCAATTACATTTTTCCACCAAGAAATGGACAAAACTTAAAACATCATACCACAGAACTAAATTATTCCTCCAAACCTCCAGGGTTAGCAGATCTAGAATATACGGCACATTTATTCTTTGAAATCTTAATGACTCATTAGCCCGCACACACCTGATTTCTCTTTCTTTTGTATCTCATCCCTTAATTTATACTACCAACGTTACCAGAAAGGTATAAAATTTTAAATGGTCTCATCTCCACCCCCCACTCCTGCCACGATCCCCTCAAATCACTTCATTTATTATTCATGTAATTCTATATATAGCTTTTAACTTCAGGTTCTTTTTCTACTGTGAAACCTTCTTTTTTGCTACTCTTGTTGTTGTTTGTGTTTTGTGCTGGTATTAAAGCTCGAACTCAGTGCTTCAAGCTCTCACTTGGCCTTTTGTTGTTGTTGTTGTTGGGTCGAGGCTGGTGCTTTACCACTTGAGCCACACCTCCCCTTCCAACTATTGAACTTTCTAATTAAACGTGACTCTCGTTTCTCCTTTAAATCCAAGGCATTTCTTTGGCCAGCCTCACTCAGCTTCGTCAAGGCGAGACCTCGCTGTTGCCATTGGATCTGAGACATTTTGAAGTCAGAAAAAAAAAGTGCCTTCTTATAAATGTACATGTGCTATTTAATGTTACTCGTGTCCCACTCTATTTATAGTTCATACCTTATCATGCAAACGTCATTTCAAATTGAAGTGAATGTAATGTTGAATATAAGTAAAAATTCAAACGGTCTCGGCAAGTCCAAAGGATTGCCTGGTACCTTCCATTATGACCATGTGACACAGTGCCTGGTACCTTCAGCTATGACCATGTGACACAGCCGCATGAATGATGCCATTCCACACAGCTACCCTACCCCCATTCGCATTCCAAGAGAAGTGATCCATTCCCTTTACACTGACATCTTTACACACACACACACACACACACACACTGTGGCGTAGACAGAGCTCGAATCTTTTGCCTTTGTGATTTGGTAGAGCGGGTAGCGTGCAGATTTGTTCACGGGCCATAACCTTTAGATACCAAATTAGAAAAGTAAAACTCCACATGACTTCCCCGACAGTTTATTATTATTTTTTGCAAGAAATAAAATGGGAGACATATTTCCACAGTAAATCTCAACGTCCTCTCTATTACTGGGGTTTTAAAAGGTTATGTACATTAAACATTACATCATTGTTTGAAGTACATTATTGCTCTTGATAACAGATGCTTTCCATCTCCGTTCTCATAATAAAAAAAAAAGCACCACCACACCGTCTGTGCTTTTTTTTTCTAACAGCTTCAAAATGCATATTAACTTAGAAATGCGAATCTCCACTAATGTTTGTGTACCATAATGGAGAATATTAATGGGAAACATAAAGGAGAGAAAGCCTTTACCAAATAAAGCAGAAGGAGAAACTTAGATCTCTCAAAGTGATTTGGGTCTAAAAATGCTTTCCCTTTGGCAACAGATATGTTTTTATAAAAGCTTTATGAGGTGAAATGACTAATAAATGTGTGTGCTTAGCACAAGATGTGGGAAAGGAACAGAGCCATTGATTCGGAGAAACTTTCCTAGGCAAGAGAAATTCTGACCTTCGTGGGTGCATGAGGCTGATCGGCCGGGACTTCTGATTAACAGCCGCCCTACTGTGTGCAGAAAGTGGGGGGGCGTGCGTGGGGAGCGAGCGAGGCCTCCATCTGAGCTCGTTAGCCAGGCCTGCCCGGCATGACAACTGGGGGGCTGGGGGGGGGCCTTCCAAACAACTTGACAGCAGCTTTTCTTTGTTCTCCTCTGAAGGCCAGCTCTGGTGTCCTCGTTTTAACTGGGAATTCTTCCCTGGCTTATTCGTCTGGAAAATGGAAACAGGCTCCTTGCAAATTATACCTCTGGACACATGGATGGAGATATTCAGAAGCGATTAGAATTCCTAGCTTCGCATCCATCCTGGCAGGGCAAACGCACACATGCACACAACATGCGTGTGTGCACACACACGCACACTGTATTCTGTGAAATGAAAGGACACGTGGGCCCTCAGCAGTGAGCAGCGCCCCCTGCAGTGCACTGGGGACCGAAGTCGGCCCAGGGGTCACCCACCCAGGGCAGCACTTTCTGTGTGAGGGAAAGACAGGGAACGTTCCTTTCTGCTAACTTTTATTCACATAATTTAATTGTCCAAGGAAGCTTCACTGTGATGTTTTACAACAGGCATGTAATGTACTCTAATCCAATGCATCTCAGCTATATTATTCTTTCTGGATGCCTCTTCCTCTTCCATCCTCATTTTTAATAGTTTTGGGGAGGGTTTCATTATGCTAATACAAATATGTACATACATATGTGTATATACATATACATGTATGCATATATAAATATGTGTGTACGTATATACACATGTACGTGTATGTACATGTGTATATCTGTATATGCATGCATACAAAAGTATATACATGTACATGCGTGCATATGTGTAGATATGTGTACATGTGTACACATGTATATATGCGCGTGCGAATGCGTGTATATTCAAAAGCAATGCATAACTAAAAATAATATGATTGATGAAATACGTGCCCCTATTAGCTATCACTAGATGATTTAAATACACCCATATATTATTACCCTAGTCCCTGCCCCCTAATTTTCAAAGTTAGTTCATTTTCAAACAACTTCCAGCCTAAAATTACTTTCAAAGATAACAGGATGGATAAGGCAAAAATAACAGGCCCGAGAAAACCCCAAGTCTTCTTCTACATTTTTATCTCCTCTGCAAACTTCACTTGAAAGCTCGCTTACGAAGGCACACAATCAGTCGCTGGTGAAATCCATTTTCTCTTTATGGACTTGGGCCGCCTTTGAGCGCTGTCAACTTGCCTTCTTGCGCCTGTGGAGGTTTGGAGGACTGAACGGAGGGAGTCTGGTTGCACCCACACACTTGTTTTGGTTGGCAAGTGCTTTCATCATGGTTCCTCTGCCGGACTGCGGCCAGCTTTGTGAGGGGGACTCCTGGGTCCTTTCACTTACAAAAAAGACATTGCCCACAAAGAAACTTAAAGAAACCCTTAAGAATATCAAAAATGAGGATATGAAAAGATGAACAACAGCCATGAAAAGAAGATTTTTAAATCTACGATTCAATTTTTATTTATAATTACTATGTTTTGCTGGGTTCCAGGGGCACAGGCCTGTAATTCTAGCCACTCAGGAGGATCCGATCTGAGGATCATGGTTCAAAGCCAGCCTGGGCAGGAAAGTCCAATTACCCACCAAAAAAGAAAAGCACATAGAGCTGGGGCTCCAGCGGTAGATTCATTAGCCCTGAGCAAAACAATCTCAGGAACAGCATGTGAGCCTTGAGTTCAAGCCCCAAGACCAAAAAAAATTGTATTCTATTAAATTATTAATTATTATATTTTATTCAAAACTATCATAACCTCTTTATAAAGGTTACCATAAACTAATTATAATGTACTCTTATTTTTTTTAGAGCTATAAAAGCTTCACCTTTCCATTCCTTTTCCAAGAGTAGTTCTGACAAGTCAGAGGCACGGTCTAAAGTTTGTCAGACACCGTTTCCCACCTCCCATCTTCAGGAGGCCAAAGCCCGTAGAGGAAGTTCATGTGTTCAACAGCAAATCATTACTCACAGGGACACACAGTGAGGGATGGATTACCAACATTTACACAAACTGCTAATACTGTCGGTGTCCTGAGACACTCTCCCCTTTAGTGCCCGCTAATTCATATTAATTGTGAAAGCTGTTGGTCCCTGTCTCGGCTGTGCATCCCATACGCCTCTGTGAGTCAATAACCTTCACTGTGAAAGAAGTTAATTGCTACCACAGAGCTTGCTGTCTGTCTGGGGAAGAGAGTTGATTAAGACAGCCTCTCCAGAGTTGAGATTTTTTTTCCTTAAAAATATTATCTTTAAGTAGTTGTACAAAGGAGTTGCCATTTACCAAAGCAGCTTATAAACACAATATATCCTGATCAACATCACCCTTTCAACATTCTCATCTACCCCTCTCTTACCCGCCCCTTCCCTCACTCTTCTTAATTTTCTAGGATATACATTGGATTCTTGACTACATTCTCCCCCATTTTCTCCTCTTTGTTCATTTACCCTTTTTCTTTGGCTTCACCCACCCCTTTCAAGAACTAGTGTTTTATTTTGCTGAACTTTGCCCTTCTAAGGATTTACACTGTTTGTGTTCTCCTTGAATCTACCCTATTTCAGTTAATACATTTTTATACATACCCAATGTATTGGCTTTAACGTTTATAAGCTAAATCTAGCAGCCACATACAAGGGAAAACATGCAACCTTTGTCTCTCTGGGCCTGACTTAACTTCACTTAATTTTTTCCCAGGTCTTTCCATTCCTTTAAAATTGTACAATGCAGGGCTGGGAGTATGGCCTAGTGGCTAGAGTGCTTGCCTCCTACACATGAAGCTCTCGGTTCGATTCCCCAGCACCACATATATGGAAAACAGCCAGAAGGGGCGCTGTGGCTCGGGTGGCAGAGTGCTAGCCTTGACCGGGAAGAAGCCAGGGACAGTGCTCAGGCCCTGAGTCCAAGGCCCAAGACTGGCAAAAAAAAAAAAAAAAATGGTACAATGTCGTTCTTTCTAATGGTTGAGTGAAATTCCATTGTGTACATATGCCACATTTTCTTGAGCCATTCATCCATGGAGAGGCATCTAGGCTGATTCTATGCCTTGGCTACGGCTGAATAGTGCTGCAGTGAACATGGTTGTGCTGGTGACTTGACTGGATCATGGTTTGTAATCGTTTGGGTAAATGCCCCAGAGTGGAATTGCTGGATCACAGGGTAGCTTTATGTTTAAGCAGGGTGGTCTTTTTTCCAACACTACAGAGGGGAGCTACCTGGGCTCATCTGCCTCACAGTCTCACAAAACAATGTTCTTTCAGGAGACTGCTTTTTTGCCTAGCTAAGAACCAGTGCACTCTCAATTTTAAACTTGAAGTATAACTGTATTTCAGTAGATAAAGATAAATAGGTCCATTTTTTTTGAGTCTTTGAAGAGACATGAAAGGAAAGTGACTATGTTACTGGAGAACAATAATAAAAACATATAACAGTAACAAAAATATATAAATATGGAAAGAAAAGACCTTGAGAAAATAATATGGGAATACAAATCTGTATGAATAGACACGGGTCTATACAGGTGCATGTAAAGTATAAAAAGCATTTAGCACTTTAAAAAATTATTTTAGATTTCAAATGCATTGTTTGTCCTATATGCTAATATCTTATATTTACTAAGACAAAGCCACCGTCCAAATTAATGGCAGTAATTAACTCAGGTCTCTCCCACCACAGGAAAATGTCTGTCTCTCAGCGTTACAAATGAGCATGAAGCCTGGGAGCAGCAGGTGGTCCGTTCTCTGGGAACAAAATGATTATTTAACATAATTTTCATAAAGAATGAGAGATCCATATTAATTCCCACTTAAATTCAGATTATGTAAATAAATCCTTAATATTCCATTTTATCAACGTTTTATTTAACACTAATTTTTTTTCCCTACCCTATGAGAAGTGCTTGTGAAAGTTGCTATCTGGCAGTTGCATTTGGCTTCTGTCCAGGAGATGGAATCTGAATTCTTTGTTGAAAGGGTGGGTGTGGTTTAGCCCCCAAAGCTCCTGTGTTGGGCGTGGTCTCCAGGTTAACAGTGTAGCTATGGCATGTATTTAATGGGTAGAAGCTGAGCACCGGTGGCTCCCACCTGTAATCCTAGCTACTCAGGAAAAAGATCTGGAGGATTTCAACTGGAGGCCAGCCTGTATAGAAAAGTCCTTGCAACTCTGTCTCCAAAGCAACCAGCAAAAACAAAAACCAAGGGGCTGGGGATATAGCCTAGTGGCAAGAGTGCCTGCCTCATATACATGAGGCCCTAGGTTCGATTCCCCAGCACCACATATACAGAAAACAGCCAGAAGCGGCGCTGTGGCTCAAGTGGCAGAGTGCTAGCCTTGAGCGGGAAGAAGCCAGGGACAGTGCTCAGGCCCTGAGTCCAAGGCCCAGGACTGGCCCAAAAAAAAAAAAAAAACAGCCAAAAACAAAAACCAAGAATGCAGGCATGGCTTAAGTGGTACAGAACCAGCAGAGCAAGCAAGCTAAACAAGAGTATGAGGCTCTGAGTCCAAGCCTTGGAACCAGAAAAAAAAATTAACTAATTAATTAAGAAATGTGGGATGTCCTTCCATTTGGGGGGCTAATATGCAATTTTTTTCATAGGATAATGCCAAGTTCCGGTGACTGCAAATTGAAAACATTGTTCTCACAGGGAAATGCAATATGGCCGACTTCTAATTTATAAGGTCTTCTGCCTTCCTTGGGCATTTTGCTATTGCAAGATGTTATGACTTTCTTTAAATAAAACTATGAAAAACATTTGCATACCACCAAAAAATAAAGGAAAACACTTTTCTATTGAACTGTATCCGTGAGGATCTACTGAGACCCAGTTCAGTGGGGCTGTTGGGGTACACGGCACAAGGAAAGGATCATGGGTAATGGGAAGTACAGCCAGCAGGCCGTAATGCATTGCCTGGGCTGCCAGCCCAGGAATGCTAGATCACCTTTATGCCTTCTCTTTGAAAAAGGCTTGGTGGCACTGGGGTTTTGAACTTGGGACCCTGTACTTGCTAGGCAGGCACCAGGCCACTTGAGCCAGTCCCCCATCCCTTTCTGCTTTTGTTATTTCTTGAATAAGATACCCAGAGATGCTTGGAGTGCAATTCCCCAAGTCAGGCCTCCTGTAGAACTGAGATGCCCCCACTGCACTGCGCCCCCCCCCCCCCCGGCTTCTTATTAAAGTGAAGATGGGGTCTCACCGACTGTTTGCCCAGATTAGTCTCACGCTATAATCCTCACAATCTCTGCCTCCCAAGAAGGTAGGATCACAGCTGGGAGCCACTGTTCCCAGCTCTTCTGGAGACTTTTTTTTTCTAAAAAATCAAAAATACCTTCCATACCTATTTCATCATCTAATATATCTGTAGACATTTTTTTTCCTCCAGAGGTGACTGAAGGGCAGGTTATTAAACAGTTTGGAAGTATTTTCCCGGAAATAAAAATTCTAAGGCATGAGTGATAAAGAAGTAAACAGAGGCCCAATGAAATCTCACACACGTTTTCTTGAAACCAAACTTGATTCATGAGTCAGGCAACTGGAGACCTGAAGTGACTCCGCATGTCTCCCAGAGGAACAAGGATGGCTGAAAGCTGTGGGAAGACCCACACAGCAACAAAGTAAAGCAAGTGTTTACTTGGCTACACTTCAACAGCACCAAACTCAGTGTGTCTGTCAGAAAGACCCTCGTGCCATAAAGGTGTACGCTACTTCTGATTGGTTACACTTCACTTCCATTTTCCTTTCCTGTAGCTACTTTGGTCTGGATGTGTGCCCCCAAAATCCATGTGTTAGAAACTTAACTGCTAAGGCAGCAATGCCAAGACATGGGGCTAGCAGTAAAGCGTGTCCAAAGAAAAACTGGGGATCAGTGGGTTCGCCCCCTCATACTACATGAGGACACAGTACCCTTTTGTTCTCCTCCCCTCTCCCCCTCAAGGACACAGCAAGAAGGCCTCACCTGTCAACATAGTGCCTTGATCTTGGGGAAAAAAAGTCTTTAATCCTCTGTAATTTTCCCGGGATCAGGTACTCAGCCAAAGTAGCACACGGTGGGTAAGACAGCAGGCCAAGACCAGCCATAGCTCATGTCAAGTTCGTTATGTTCACAAATCAAGCAAGAGCGAGATCCCTTCTAGACTGTAAATGCTTTTGTCTGCTCAGCAATTCTGCCATCTCGGTCTGATTCTATTGCTAATCATCAGATTGTTAATTATTTCATCACCTTTGGCTCACCTAATTCTTTTCATTTTATTACAGGTCTCCTATCAGAGTCTCTTGAAAGGCTGCGGAAATGGTTTCACAGATGTATTTGTGCCCATCTCATGTTATTTTAATTACTATAGATGTATCCTTTTGGTTTCTGATAAGACGTGTTACTTGGAAGCTCCCTTCTATGCATTGATTCCCATGGTTCATGCTGAGACCTTATTTCAGTTCCCTCGATTCATTTCCCACACAGAGAAAATAAATTCAATATATTCCCTGGGTTGAGAAATCTGGTGAAAAGTCAGGAAACAGAACAATTTGTAGAACATTATAACAAAAACCCAAAATTTTACCCTTTTACAATTTGGCAACATAAATCTCTCCTGCTATTGCATTTATGTAAATTGTCTAAAATGATTCATTTACCTGCATACCTCTTTGAGTAGTTATTCATAAAAGTAAAGTATAAAGTGTCTTCATTGCTGTCAGGAAATGTATATAAATAATTCTTGGGTTTGATGTCTATATGCTTCTAGTCAAAGCAATAGCGTAGTACTGGAAGAGAGTGGTGATGCGAATCAGGAAGGAAAATTATTACACAGCTCTAGCTTTGATTTTGATTTAAAAAAAAACAGAATTGTTTCTGTGCTTTTGAAAATAGGTAGCAACATGTCCAGGAGCCGTGACAGTTTGCAATGATGAGTGTGTTTCTTGAGGCTCCCTTGGGGAAGCTGGACTCATAAGATGAGCAATGTTTCTTTCCGCGCTCATTTTTGGGGCCACCTGCTAATTTGCTGTAAGCAATGGAATTAATGTGAATATTTCGGTTTCTTCATTCACTAAATTACCTTCCTGGCCCCAAATGGCCTAGTTGGTATTCTGTTCTTCAAAGCGTTGATAGCTGATTTTCATAAGGAAATGAAAACGTTAGCAGGGGGGTTTGTGCCTTGAGCTCCTGGCACGTAGACAGACAGATGGACAGATGGACAGATGGACAGACAGACATAGACAGGCAGGTAAATGGTAGACAGACAGATGGATGTATGGACAGATGACAGACAGACAGACAAACAGACATAGGTGAATGGTAGACAGACAGACAGACGGATGGATGGGTGGATGTGTCGGCGATCTCTGCTGGGCAGTGATGCCTGGCTCAGGTTGTACATTTTAAAAAGCCACCTGATTTGATTTGCTTATTCTAACCAGCCGTGAGCCACCACCTTCATCTCCAGACTTCAGAGACCTGATACGAAGCCAGGCGCAAACAATTTAACTTGACCATCTAGGATAAGACAGTGTACTGTTCTTATAATGATGACCAACTGAGAGCAAACAGTTTAGAGAGAGGGGTGTGGGCATAAGGCCTGGAGACATGAAGGAATCAAAACAAATGTTTAAAGATGAAAGAAAGAAAGAAAGAAAAAACCAGCCCACCCAATCCCCATGAGAGTGAGAACGTCCCTGCAGCTCCAGCCTGGTGTGGGACCTCTGACCCACACGGGAGCTCGAGTTCACACGCGGATTGGATGAGCAAGGAACATCTTACTGAAACCGAGTGGAAATGACAGTGACCAGAGTGGCAATTACGTCACTTCGCGTGTGCATCACGCGCTGTTACATCTCCACCGGCGGCGTGGGTCATCTCTCACCTGGGGGCTGTATACAATTCCTGATTTCGCTGATACACAAGAAGATACTCAGAACACTTCCTGGCATATCTCCTGTGCGGAACAGCAAGTGCGTGAACCAAAGCTCAGTGTCCGTAGCGGTGTCCCAGTGGCTCGGCTGTGAACTCAGCATGCACACCCCTAGTGCCCCACAAGTGCCTTCCACGCCCAAGCCGCTGGATGCACACTGAATGGTGACATCCCTCTCCTATTACATACACACACTCAGCGACTTTTCCAGCCACACCCTGCCGTGCTGGGTTGTCTGTAACAAGCTGGGCACGCTCCCCCACTTGCACTCCTTGCCTCTGCTACACGACTCCTGAAAACACAGCGTCGTCCAGGATGAGTCTGCTTCATTGAATGTTTCACTTACCCAACCGTCCACGAGTATCAATCACAGGGAAGTCTCGGTTGGCAGGTGGCAGAACTGAAAGAAGCACCTCCACCATCGCCTGGCCTTCGCGAAGCTAAATAGCCTGCAAAGGAAACCGGTGCATTACATAAGAACCAATGGTGATGATAAGCCGGTGTCTTGGTGCGCGCCTACATAATCCCAGCACTCAGGAGGCTGAGGGAGCCAAAATTTGAAACCAGCTGCGCTACATACTGAGAACTTCTGAAAGAGAGAAGGAAAAAAGAGAAAAAGGAAGGAAGGAAGGGAAGGGAAGGGAGTGAAAAGAGAAAGAGGAAGGGAAGTAGGAGGGAAGGAAGGGAAGAATGAAAGAGGAAGGAAGGAAGGAAGGAAGGAAGGAAGGAAGGAAGGAAGGAAGGAAGGAAGGAAGGAAGGAAGGAAGGAAGGAAGGAAGAGAGAGAGAAACAAAGAGGAGAGGGGGAAAGGAGGGCGGCGAGAGAAAGAGGGAAGGAGGAAAATACAACAACACAAGAAATTGCAATAATAGTTGACAAGAGCTGGGTGGAAGCTGAAGTGTGTAACAAAATGGCAGAGTTGTGTATTTGATCAATACTCATTGGGCATCATTAAATGCCTAAGACAACAGTCTGGTGCCCAGAGATGGCTAGAAAGCAGACACAACAGGAACAAGAATAGAGATGAAAATATAAAAGGTGACCAACACAGAAGAAAAATCCAGAAAAAAGCAAGACATACCAAGGAACTGGTCAGGTCAGGACGGCTCTCACAGGCAAGCCACTGGAACGTAATGGTAAGCACGCTGAAGGCTTCCAGATGGGGCTGGGGGAGGGGCCAAGGGCAAGAACGTGAAGTGCATCTCTCTGTAGCCTGGCGATCGCGGGGCTTATCAATAATAATTTAGTCTCCTAAATAAGAGCAGACTGACTTCTGTATTATTAACAACATCAGATTTGTGCATTTCTAAGCACTAATTGAAGGTGTCGTGAAAAACTGGGGTACACAGATGGTGCTCGATAAATGTTTAATGATGGTAAAACTGAATGGCTTTGCCAAACAAAAATTACAACTCCGTCCATTTGTAAAGATTTTGTAATGCATGTGTGCAAATTCCCTTATTGATCATCTCAAGCAAACAATATTTTGAAACAGTGCTGAACTTTTAGCAAAAACTTAATTTTAAAAAAAAAAAAACAAGCTTAAAGGCACCAGAACAGATGATTGCAAATTTCCAAGCCCCTGAAACATAATTATAAGCACGCTGAAGGGAAGTGCTACAAATAAAAATAACTCATCAGGTGGCTTTTAGAACTTGAGTAATGCAGAGTAATTACAGAAGTTAATTCTGTAAAATTCAAAAGGCAACTCGATACATCTGACCCAGCAATGGCTGCCTAGGAACCAGCCATTTCACAATTGCAAAATATTTTGGTTTGATCAATTTTAATCATCATCTAGGTTGTTTCAAAGATCGTCTTACATTAGCAAATTCACGATGTAAATTTTCATGTCAGCTTTTTAAAAATCCATAGTGACTTTTGAGGGGTGTGTGTGTGTGTGTGTGTGTGTGTGTGTGTGTGTTGGCTATTACTGGGGCTTGAACTCAGGGCCTAGACACTGTGAGCTTTTTTGCTCAAGGGTAGTGCTCTACCAGTTGAGCCACAGCTCCACATCTGGCTTTGGGGTGGTTAATTGCATATAAGCGTCCCACAGACTTTCCTGCCTGGACTGGCTTCAAACAAAAATCCTAAAATCTCAGCCTCCTGAGTAGCTAGGGTTACAGACGTGAGCCCCAACACCTAGCTAATAATCCACAATGTAAAAGTGTGTATGTGTGTAAACGTGTATATAAAAGAGCTTCCCAAAAGTAGTCTTCGGACAGTTCCGAGTTGTGTTATAAAGTAATCTTCATAGTTATAAAATACAGGTCACTCAATACATGTAGGGCCTTTTGACCGCAAGTACATCTAAAACAAAATCCAGAGATGGCAAGCAATAGAGAAACATAAATGGGATCTGAGAAAACAATGGATTTTCTCATAGCATCCCAGCTTATTGTAGGATTATATTTTCTTCCAGATTTCTTAGCATGAACCCAAATTATTTCCTACAGGTGAGTGATAACTTATTGATTGTTTTAGTCTCCTCTCCGTGTCTCCGTGTTTCTCGAAGAGCACTTGCTTTTATTTTTCTTCCATTATTTATAGATAAGGCTTTAAAACTGCTAGTGATGTTGGTGCTTGAAGTCAAAAATACATATACATACGCACACCCCACATACGTGTCCACCATAGAATATTTCTATGGATATGGATGAAAGATTTATCTCCTCCCCCCCCCCCACCCTTGACATCTCTTCTAATTAAAAGAGGTGGGCCTCTCCTAGGGAGAAGCAAAAGAAAGGAAGTTACCCTCCCAGAAATGCCAGGAAAGCTTACAGACATCAAAAGCTCCTTCTCGCTTGCTCCTGTGATATCAAATGTCATTCTCGGTGCCATGAAACCCTTCCCGCTTTGTTGGGAACAGTCCCTCCTCTGCGTGCACATTCGAAATGTCTTGAGAGCCTGGTGGACTTGATGCAAGCTGACCCGTAGCGTGAGTCTCGGGAGCCAGCGTGCAGATGGGATTCTCTTATGTATGGCTCAGGTTAAGAATGGCTGAAGGCTGGGAAAGTGGCCTAGTGGTAGAGTGCTAGCCTAGCATACACGAAACCCTGAGTTCAATTCCTCAGCACCACATAGCTAGAAAAGGCCAGAAGTGGCGCTGTGGTTCAAGTGGTAGAGCACTAGCCTTGAGCAAAGGTCCTCCTACCTCCACCCCTTGAGTAGCTGGGATTACAGGCATACATCATCACCACATCCCATCCTGTGTTCATTTTTAATCTACCATAATCTGCAAAAGTTGTAGGACTAGTACCAATTTTCTTCCTTCAAGGATCTTAGACTATTGAACACTATAGTAAGAAAACAATAATAATAAGCTATCTTTTTGGGTCTTTCTTCTTTTACTTGTGAAGTATGAAAAAAGTCCTTAATAGGACTATAAAATGAAGAATCATAAACCTAATCTAATGCCTTTTACAGACAAAGTATCTTGGTGCTATGTCTGGTCCATGCTATTTAATTTGGTTGTATCTATCACAAGCAACTGAACAGTAGCATACGAAAAAAAATGGGCAGTTAAACATTGCACAAACTTCTGTGCTGTGTCTTATAACAAATTAAGTATTGGTAAGTACTTTCTTGTCACCAAAGGGTGTGGTAACATTCTAAGCCAGTATTAAGGTAAAATAAATCATATATTATGCTGATTTATTTGCTAATGCATACTACATTAGTAAGGTAATTCAAGTCATAGAAAATCCATGACATCTTAATAAAATGTCTCCCAGAAAAAATGAGGAGGAGGAAATTATTAACTATAAAATGTCATTATCAAGAAATAATTATTTTCACATATTTTCAGTAAGAGACTGCCATCTCTTTTTCTAGCAGGCATTAGGGTTTTCTGTTGGTAATGAAAGGAAATATGTCACTTGAAAAAATATCATTTTAAATAGCATTTGGGAAATCTTTTCAAGAGATTTTTTCCCTCCATGAAATCTTTTTAATTTTGCATTTTGGCTTATGTTTAATTTTAAAATCCAAAGATAAACTTGTGTGTATGCATGTAAAAAAAATCTTACTACTAGGGCTTATGTTTTATCTTGTGATGTCAAAATTATTGAAAAATCAGGGAAAACATGTATAAAATTACTAATTATAACAAACCCCTCTATATTATTAGTGACTCCTTTTTATGAGCACAAATTACATACCCTGTGGTCATTGCCTTATGCCCCGAGAGAAGCAGAAAAATTTGATTCTTTGTAATCATCTGAAAAAGGACATCGGTTGGCAAATTATCAATGCTACATAATGACTTTCCTACCATTCGGGGGTTTTTTGTTGTTGTTTTTGGTTTTGGGTGGTAGTGATGGTAGGATGGTTTTTCTTTTCTTTCACTGAATAAATCAACCAGAACTCTAAACAAAGTTTATGTTTTAAAGAATTACTTAATGACTCTCTAGGTAAACTCCTAAACAAATGCACGGAGCCATTAAATGAAACGCTGACAAGGATTTACATGGATACGAGGCTGGTGGGAATTTAGTGGAGATGCTGGAAGTTTCTCCTGGCTCATGATTGCTGACTCAGCACCATGCCACAATTGGCCTTGGAGTGGACACACCGGCAGGGTCCCAGGAGATCATGCATGTCACCCTGCCTGCCTTTATTTGGAGCTGTCTCCACTCTGGACCTCCTTTTGTCCACATTTGATCGTGCTCTCCTATGTATTTTGCTTCTCTTATAACTCTGCCCAGCTCTTGAAATCCAATCTAAATAATGTATTTAGAGATCACCTGTTTTCTCTGCTGAGCTCCCTCTAATAACCAAACAAAAATCATCCTTTTTCTGATATCATCCAATTTAGAGTGCGCATACTTTCTCCAAAGTCTGGTCTTCTGTGCTTTGTCCTAGACTGCTGGCCGGACATTCTGCCTGGTTACAAAAAGCCATTTCCCTCAGTATATGATAGTTTCAAGTGGAAAGTCATGGAAGAATCTCCTCTCCCTCTCTCTCTTTCTCTCTCTCTCTCTCTTTCTCTCTCTCTCTCTCTTTCTCTCTCTCTCCTCTCCCTTCCCCTCTCTCTCTTCTTCAAAGGAGAGAAAGAAGAGTATAATCTTTCCAAAAAAGAATCATTGCTTCGATGATGCATTCATCTTTCTACACTTTCAAACAAAATCCATTCATTGGCAGACAGGTTACCAGCACTTGTAGAAGCCTAGCAAGAGTGCCGACTTTGCATTTCTGAAACTTCACTTCAAAACTCACGAGTGTTTGAATTTTGCTATTAGATTTGACGAACTCTACCATTTTGAACTGATAAAATGGTGAAATTACACTCAATACTTTTTGTGGACGTTGTTCTATTGAGGCTTGTACTCAGGGACTTACGCTTGCTGAGCACACACTCTACCACTGGAGCAATTCCCCCCAGCCCTGTGTACATTAGTTATTTTGTACAATTAGTTATTAGTTCCCCTGGCTTGCCTGGACTGGGCTCTTCCTATTAATGCTCCCCAGGAAGATAGAACGGCAGGCACCTTCACACCCAATCTGTTGGTTGACATAAGGCCTCACTAACTTTTTAATCCCTGCTGGCCTCAGTCACTGGTCCTCCCCAACCCCCACCTCCCAAGAAGCTAGGATTACAGTGTAATGCCATTGAACAGACTCGCATCTTCATTTATCCAACATTCAACTAAGCTGCTCGATTGATTTCCACCATGAACGACATTCATATGTTATGGTAGGGTTTGTCCAGCCCGGTCTTATTTGACATTCTTATTAATGATGTAAACTACAGTCAAGATACAATACAACACTCAAGAAAACATATCCTAAAGCTTATACTTACTGAGCTTCCTGAACATTTTCTTCCATCACATAAAGCAAGGATTGTCTCTTTACTCTGTTTCTCTACAGAAGCCTTTAGTGGAATACAATCTCATTTTTTAATTTGGGAGAGGGGAGGAGTATGTGTTTTGATCTAAGCTTTGGGTTGATATTGGAAAAAAAAAAACAAAACCAGCAAAAAAAAAAATTAGCAGAACCAGTGTAATAGACATTTCCCCATATTCTTCTGAAGTCTTGTTCAACTTTGAGGTGATTTTGCGAATGGCAGAGTAGTAGTGAGAAGCCGTGTAGTAATGAATTGATAAAGTGAGTTGTCGGGGTCTTTGGCCCCCAGCGCTCTCCTGACCTGCAGGGAAGATGGGGAAGCACGCCCCGACCAGGGCGGGCCAAGAAAGGAGAAGGGTGGACGGACCGCCCGCACCCAGCCCTCCCTCACCGGAGGACAATCAGACGAGTCCGGGAGAGTCTCCAGCACGTCTGCTTTATTGAAACTAGCTCCGCTCTTAAATAGGTCAGAGAGCGGCAGGAAGGGGAGGGTGTACGCGCACCTATCTAGGGACAGTGAAGGGAGGCCTGAGCTGTCCGTCAAGGGTGGAGAGCCGAGGGACCAATCCTAAGAGGCGGCCTAATTCTACGTCACAGCCCACAGGACCGCCTCCAGGTTCACCACCAGGCGCCATCTTGGCCATACATGGTCCCAAGGCTGGGAGGCGGGGCCAGCTAGAACTGCCTTTTCCGGTTCTGCGTAATAGCCACACGTGACCCCGGGGCTGAAAGACAGGCGGGGCCAGCTAGGACTGCCTTTCTGGGTTGTGGTGTAACAGCCACACATGACCCCAGAGCTGGGAAACAGGCGGGGCCGGGTGGGACTTTAATGCAAGGCATCCAGGCCTGCCCCACAGTGGGTAAAATTGAAAGGATATTTGGTTTGGGAGTGAAGATCTCAGTGTTATTGTTGTTGCATCATCATCATCATCATCATTATTATTATTGAGGTTTTTCTTGCCAATCCTGGGACTTGAATTCAGGACCTGGGCTCTGTCCCTGAGTCTCTTTTTTTTTTTTTTTTGGTTGGTCATGGGGCTTGAACTCTGGGTGTGGGCACTGTCCCTCTTTAGCTCAAGGCTAGTGCTCTACCACTCAAGCCACCATGCCACTTCCAATTTCTCTGGTGGCTAATTGGAGATAAGAATCTCACAGACTTTCTTGCCCAGGCTGGCTTTGAACTGTGATCCTCAGATCTCAGCCTCCTGAGTAGCTAGGATTACAGTGTGAGCCACAGGTGCGCAGCCCAATGCTATTTTATTTTTAGCTTCATACTACATTCCTATTCAGTGTTTGTTTTCATTGTTGTTGGGGTTTTTTGCACATTTCTAGTTTTCCTTTCACCGTTGGTAAAAATGTTTATCCGCCTAGCTCATATGTTAACAAAAACCAGCTTCCTGATGAGTGAGCATTCCGTGAGAAGCCGGTGCCTATGCGAGGCTTACAAGTGGAGTTAAAAATAGAGCCTTTCTGTTCTTAGGGAAAAAAAAAGCGTTCCCAGACAGATGTTTATAAGACAATTTTGACAATGTTCTTCAGAAGACATATTTAGGCAAGAACATGTCAACTCTGAGAAATACAATGTAAATACCCATTCTCCCCCACTGTAAAAGATGAGTGCGTAAAACAGAAATGCAATGTCTTACTCTGGTTTATTCTTACCTTGTGTTCTTAAACTATATTAACTTTTATTCCCAGTCTTTCCTGGTCAAAACATGGTTTTAAAAAAAAAATTACCTTGATAATACAGGAATTCCTTCGTGAATAAGTTCTACAGATTCAGGCCACATAGGGAAGAATGAAGGAGAAAAAAAAAAAAAAAGAACAAAGCAATTGTGTCTCCTTATTCTTCTTGGCCTCAAAGCTGCTACTAATTTAATAACCCTTGAAGTACATTTAGGATGATTGCATATCGAAGCCAAATAATATCGTGTGCCAATTATTACATTAAAAAGAAATTGTGTATTAACTTAGAACTGCAGTAATTTCTTTCCTTAAGTGAGTAGAATTAAATTGGAGGTGATTTTGCCGTTACTCACACTGTGGATTTCAGCTGTTTATCCAAGTCTTTTCATGAGCAGGCCGAGGGATGGCCTCCCACTTCCGTGACTGTGCAACTGGGAAAATATCACATCTTAAAAGGAAGCCATGTGGGAACATTTTCTACCAGGACTTTTTAAAATCTGGAATTTAATTTAAGGATTTAATCTAATTTCCCTTGAATTGTTTGTGTGCTCGCACAGCGCTGAAACATGGGCTTTCTTGCGGAGGGAAACTTGGTATTTCTTCAATACCACGTGAACGCTACTTCCCAATAAATGTTGCAAAGGTCTCGCGGTTAACAAAGGACCTCTCTTCTCAACAGCTTTTATGGAAGACGAAAATTTAAGCCTGAATATAGAAGGAAGTGTACCTCAGAGGCAAATATTTAGGAAAGATAGTAAGAAACAGCAGCAGAAGTCACCGACATTCACTGCGCTCAGACCATCTGCCAACTAGGGCTCAAATGATTTGCATCTGTTGCCTTATTGATTTCTCCCAGGAACAGATAAGATAGACACTCTTATTATCCAGAAAGGCATGGAAAAGGTAAGTACTTTCTTTAAAAAGTCACACAGCTGGTTAAAAATGGAGTCTAGAATCCCCTTGAGCAGTTGAGCTATAGTTGATTCACAAAACATGACCCTCAATATACATGTATATAAACATATATAATAGATATATATGTATGTAGTGTGTGTGTGAGTGTGCACGTGCGTGTATGCGCAGTCCTGAGGCTGGATCCCAGAGCTTTTCCATTCAAGGTTGGTACTCTACCCCTTGTGCCACAGTTCCATTTCCAGCTTTTTGGTGCTCAATTAGAGATAAGAGTTTCATAGACTTTCCTGCCCAGGCTGACTTCTAAGCATGATTCTCAGATCTCAGCCTCCTGAGTAGCTAGGATTACAGGCGTGAGCCACCAGTGCCTACAGAATAATATTTTATTATTAACTATTAACGAGAACGAGTCATTTGTATTATATTTTACATCCTAATGTAAAATAGTTGATTACTAGTTGTGATATTCTACATAACTTTGTCTCACAAATCACACTAGAGGCTCACAGAACTTCCAAGCTGGATTCAAACTGCAGTCCTCAGATCTTGGTCTTATTAGTACTTAGGATTACAGGTGTGAGCCACCAGCATCTAACTACACATAATGTGTGTGTGTGTGTCTGTGTCTGTGTGTGTGTGTGTGTGTGTTTTAATGGGCAAAAGATCTGAACAGATACTTCTTTTTTTTTTTTGCCAGTCCTGGGCCTTGGACTCAGGGCCTGAGCACTGTCCCTGGCTTCTTCCCGCTCAAGGCTAGCACTCTGCCACTTGAGCCACAGAGCCACTTCTGGCCGTTTTCTGTATATGTGGGGCTGGGGAATCGAACCCAGGGCTTCATGTATAGGAGGCAAGCACTCTTGCCACTAGGCCATATCCCAGCCCCTGAACAGATACTTCTTAACAAATGAACAGTGGGTATGTGAAAATTTATTCAACACAATTAATCATAAGGAAAATGCAAAATAAATCTGATGAGATATAATCCCACGTGTATTGGGCTGGCAATGTTCCACACACACCCCCAACACAAAGATAAATATGGAAGAACAGGAATCTTTTTATATTGCTAGTGGAAATGTAAATTAGTACTGTCATTCCAGAAGACAGTATAGATCTTCCTTGAGAAAATAAAAATCAAACTACCACATAATCTAGGAATTATACCGCTGCATATACATCTAACTGACATGGGTTCAAATCTGTAACTCAAGCATGGAAAAACTAAATGTTCTTAGATGAGTAAAGAGATACATTGTGGTATATGCAAGCAATGACACTAGTCAGATTTGTTTTTATAGGAAAGCCTATCATTTGCAACAACGTGGGTAAACTCAGGTACTCCTAAAATAAATTGACATTCAATGGAACAGTGCCCTGATACACCATGCCATTTTGTTCATGGAATATCAAAAAGATATAGTGCCCGGCATAGTGACACATGCCTGTAATCCCAGCCCTTAAGAAGGTGAGGTAGAAGGATAATGAGTTTGAGACCAGTCTGGGCCATATCACACGACCCCATCTCATGAAAGAAGACATAGCTAGGTACCTGTGGCTCACTCCCTATAGTCCTAGCTATGCAGCAGGGTCAGACCTGGAAAGTCACAGTTCAAAGCCAGCCAGGACAGAAAAGTCTGTAAGACTTCCCCACCCATTAACCTGAAAACTACCAGAGTAAAGGACAAGCTCACGTGGTAGAGCATTCACCATAAGCAAGCAAGCTGAGCGAGAGCACAAGGAGCTGAGTTCAAGTGCTGCTACCAGCAAAAAAAAAAAGAAGATACACTGAGCAAGGTGACATTGCTCATTCCTGAGAAAGCTGGACAGATCTTAGCGATGTTGAAACAGAAATAATATCATAAAAGATTATTGGTGTTGGAATAATAGATTCAAATTAAGGGCAACATCAATTTCTACTCAACTAGACAATGCATACAAATTTCTACACTATAGACTCTTACATCAATTTAGGTGTTATTAGAAAAGGGAATGATTCTTCAACGTTTAGTGCTATCGTTGGAAAAAAACAAATATAAAGGAATATTTTATTTGCTTTTAATCCAGTATGGAAACCGAGGGCAAAGTCATACCACTTATCTCAACAATTTCAGTAAATGTGTTTGCATCTCAGACTAGTTTCACAGCTAAATAGAGGTGGGGATTGTACTTAAGCATGGAACAAAAAGTTTGAGAACACAGGCAATCTTCCTCATTATTGAAGCACATAATGATAAAAGTATATTGGAAACTTACTAAAAATTCAACTGAGGTTCATTTTCCAAGAACTTCAAATATGCTACCAATTGCAAATGTAACTAATAACACCAAAGAGAATAGGGGGAAATAAATATTGATTGTAGTCATAAGATTAAATTCCACCTTCAAATGTCTCATTTTCTGTCCCTTATCTTACATAAATCGTTTTCTTTTTTTTTTATAGGCAGCAGAGAAAAACACCAATTCAGCCAACGCAGGCGTCTGGGTATTTATATGTTTAAAGGGACATTGTACTAGTGACTTAGCCCAAATATCATACCCAACGCTTTGATTTTGTGCTAGTACTGGGACTAGAACCCAGTACCTGGGTGCTATCCCAGAGGGCCAAAGCTCCACTTCCAACTTTTTGCTAGTTTACTAGAAATAAGAGTCTCACGGATTTTCCTGCCTAGGTAAGCTTCTAAATCATGATTCTCAGATCTCAGCCTGCTGAGTAGCTAGGTTTATAGGCATGAGCCACTGACTCCTGACTCATATCTATTCTTATTTGTTGCAACACTTGGTGAATTTGGGCCTGTGACTCTCAAGCTGAAGCATTAGGTCCTTTTTATCTATCCTAGTACAAAACCTGTCCATTTCTCTGGAGCCAACCAGCCCTGAGACTCAATCATTACTTCCTGGTAGAGGGTATCATTCACGTGCTTTAGGAAAGAGGATATTTCATGCCTAGTACTGAGGCTTACAATTGCTGAAATCATCATCCCAAACAGTTTTTCCTCATCATTTAAATGATCCTGAGTCGTCATGATCTTTGCTTAGGGCCAATAACACATAGACTTTTCAAGATTTTTCCTTTTGAACAACATTACATTATTTTGTAATGATGAATATTGGAGTATGATTCTGTCCTACCAAAGGAGAAAGACAGATCTTAGGGGAAAAGAAATGCAAAAGAATCAGTGACTGAGTGTGAAATTCACTGTCTTCATACACAGGGATCTACATAGCTTCATGAAATATAATCATAGCAAACTTTGTTGTTAATGGAGTACCGGAGAAATGAATAATGGAAGAAAAAAGGAAAGATGAGAAAAAGAATGTTTCGAAGGTCTTATCTCCATTATTTCCATTGCACACCAGGGATTTAGCAGCTCTGTAATAGAATCAAATACAAAATTATTTAAAAGAAAATGGACTTTTCTCTTTCTTTTTCTTTTTCTTTTTTTTTTTTTTTGGACATTTTTCAAACTGTTTTCAGCAAATCAACTGGCCTTAAAGTTTGCATTTCCCTTTTGTAAAGAGGTAGAGCATGGAACACAGTTCCTCATGCTAACTGGAATGAATCACAGGCTGCATGAATATTGTTCAAAATGAGCATTGTGTCCAAGTGAGGAGAATCTGAGTAAACCAGTACGGTTCTGCTGATCAACACAGTTGTCAGGGTCATTCAATTCCTTCCAGAACAATACTAAAATGTCCACGACGATATTGCCATAGGCAAAGTTACTTTTAAATTGACTACAAGATCTTATGAAACATAAGTTGGTATGCTACAGGAAAAAAAAAATCTTTAAGGTTGAGCATGATAGCACACACCTGTAATCCCAGCTAGGTAGGAACATTGTGATCCCAACAGGACTGGGCACAAAATATGAGATCTTATTTAAAAAAAAAAAAAAACTGAAGCAAGAAGGGTTGGGAGCCTGGCCCAAGTGGTATAGCATGAGGCCTGGAGTTCAAAAAAAAAAACATTTTCAAAACGAACCAGCACAACTAAAACGTCAGTACCCCTATGTGGCATTACTTGCTAGGCGCCACGGGACAAGAACGACATGCAACGTTTCCCTTAATACCACATAACGGTTTTACTTTTGCCATCAGTGCAAATAGGTCTGCACTGAGCGCCCCGGAGCACCATACCAACCGTAATGTATGTGATTGGCGGCTGTCTCTTCGTAATGGGACATCCAATTCATCGCTACCTCTACTCGTATTCCAGCATGCTTCCCGCTGTATGTTCATCTATGGGCATTTTTACATTGCAAGGGAAGCGCCAAACCAGCCGTGTGTTTGGCAGTGTTAGGTTGCCTGAACTCAGGACCTTACTCCCTTGCTGGGCTTTTCCATTCCAGGCTGGCGCTCTACCATGTGAGCCACGCCTCTGCTTCGGGATTTCTGCTGATCAATTGGAGATAAGAGTCCGTCCCACAGATGTCCCTGCTGGAGCTGGCTTCACAGCGCCATTCTCAGACCTCAGCCTTCTGAGTCACCAGGACCCAGAGGGGAGTATTTGTTTCTGCACAGTCGATCACCACTTTAATCTTTGCAGATCTGATGGACAAAAAGCAATGGTCTGGTTTTCAGCAAGTCTATGGTTAGGGGGATCAGTGATCCATTCAAGCCATATTGAAGGATATCAATGACATTTCTGTTCATGGAGTCATCGCTTTCGTTTTTAGAAGGGATTTTTGTTTGCGTTTTTATTGGATTATATGAATTATACAAAAGTATTTCATTGTGATTTCCCAAACAAAATGCCAGAAGTCTGGTAGAATACCAGTGACTTAAGTAAAAGAGAGAAGCAAGAACAAAAAGCTCCGAATACAGACCCTAGTACCAGCACACACACACACACACACACACACACACACACACACACATACACAAATGTATGCTGGACTTCAAATGGATACTTTTACTTCCATACTTACAAAATATAGAATCTATTTCCTTAGCCACTTAGAAGAAAATTCTAGTTGTAGAGGTAAACTGGAAAAGCAGGGTACGAGACGGAAATGAAAATTTGAGTTCTGATTTTATGGTATTGGTCCCCCTATTAACTCTTCTCTGAACAGATAACACTTGTTACAATAGTATAAATCTTAAGTTTTCTTTAGGAAGTGTCCCAGCCTAGTCCTTAAAAACTCCTATCACCTCTCATTTCTGTTTACCTAGAATTTTTCCACACCTGACACACAATAACAACTCAAGCAAATTTTCATTGAATGGTACCCTTGAACAGAAATTCATTTGCTCTCATGTAGTTATAAAAATATACACGATTTCAAGGTACAACTGCTCCTGCAAAGTCTATAAAATTCAATAATATTGGTAGGGGATTTTTTTCGAATTCTCACTCCCTTATTCATTTTCATCCTCTCTTTAGATTTCATGGGAAATTTTTAGGGCACTAATTTCAAACTGAGTTGTGTAACTGAGTTGAAATAAAGGTAGATTTCCCTGTGATTGAAAAGTGGAATAAGTTTCTCATCAATTATGCAGATAGCTCACTTGGTTTGTCCTTCAAAGCAGAGAATTTCTAATGGGGTATCAAGTTGGGAAAACCATAAACAGACTCTCTACCATATGCTATCGTTTTCCTTAATTACAAATCCTATTTGGTTTCTTAATGAAGGAAAAATAAAATCCAATATATAAATGTTATGACATTTAGGGATACCTAATTCATGTTCTCATCCTGTGATTGATTTTCCTTGATGAAGAATTAAGAGCTGGTTAAGGCCTTTTAAACCAAATATATTTAGAACCTCTGAACATATCAGTTTCCAAATAATTGTATTTTTATTTTTCTCCAAAGCCACTCAAGTGCAGCATTTTATAGCTTCTGGGAGGCCATCTCTCCGAGCACAGGTACCTTCACAAAAGTGCAGTTCGGTGTAATTAATCATGCACTTGGATTTGGAAAACACTACCCCAAAATTGCACTGTAGCTCTAAAGACAGCCACCACACAGATTCTCATTTATCTTGAGAATATTTTTGTCCACTCGCTTTGTACATACTTCTTTTTTTTTTTTAAGGTGCAAGCTGTTGGAAAAAATGAGGCAGTGAATAAAATAAATAAAAATACCTTTCGGTAAATATTAAAATGTGAACCTTACATTGCCTGATAGAAAACACCGACTTTACTTGGCATAATTGCACATGAGCATAGAGAGGAAATAGGGACAAAATAAGCTTTTCTCGTGGCGCATGTGAGAACACCTCTGCTGAAAGGTAAGGGCTCCCAGGCCACAGAACCTGGGCATCACCCAGAAATAAGGAAAGATGCCCTGAGAAGGACACCAAGAACAGCTTTACATTCACACCATGATTCAACTCAAGGAAGACCCGCATGGAGAACAAGCATTTCCATTTAGGAGCAAAGGACAACAGTGAGCATACTGTCGGCCTTGGGCGCCGACACCAAGCCCAGCACAGTAAAAACTCAGTCCTAAGGCAGGTCCTTCGGACCCCAGACTCCAAGATGGGCTCGACTTCCAGACTCTTCCTGATCCTGAGCTAGACCAGAAGCCCCACACTTCACACAGACTCAGCGGCCTCAATCGCAGGCACTTACTGCTGCCAGGAACTAACTCCAGACCCACAAGGTTCATCCGTGGCCCCAGATTTGGGGCTGGCTGTACCACTCGGCTACACCCAACAGCCTGTCTCAGTTCTAGGTTGGACCTGGGGTCTAGGCCTTCCCTAGCACTAAGCTTGGTTGCTCCCATCTGCTGGGCCTATTCCGTTCCTTTTTTCTTTTCTTTTCAGAGCAGCCCAGCCACTGAGGAGTTTTCAGATAGTCTCCAAGGATAGAGTCCCAGGCTATCTCAGAAGACCCAATTAACAGAGCTACTGAGGCGGATTTAAGCACCACACTGAGCCAGACCAAAAAATTCCAGCAGCAAGCTTACTTGTAAACCACAGCACGTGGCACTACGCAAAATCTTGTAATTGATTGACTATTGAAGGGTATCCCCAGGCTAAACTAGGATTCAGAGACTGTCATGAACACTTAGTTATTTTTTTAATGTCAACACCAAGAATCAAACGCAAGAATCAAGGGCAATGAGGGAAATAGGACATCACCAAAGATACAACGCAAATGTCGCTGACTGACCCTAAAGAAATCAATGTGCGTGAGCTGCTTGACAAAGAATTCTAAATAGTGTTTAGAAAACACCTATTCAACATACTTCCTTGTACTTGGCGATGTTCCTAAACAATATCTGTCTGCCAGTAGAAGTTATCAGCAAGGCGTACATTCGAGAATTTTCTAGAAGTTCCTCTTGGCCTCAGACACTAACCAGACTCACCTGACTGTTCTATTTCTAACTTACACTGGAAATATAAATTAAGTCTGATTGAATAACACTAAATTGGAAATCATAGTTTATAGCTTTCAAAATCATATTCCTTTTTCTTAATGTATCTAGAGCAAATTTCCTTCAGGGCATATTAAATTTATATGGCATTATGTAATGGCAGGCAACACATTAATAATAGAGAGAAAACTAGATGTAATATTAAAATCAAGTTACATGAGCTATGTTTCCCTTATGTTCAGGAACTAGTATCACTTTCCATTAATTCAAAGGGTACTGAAATTATTTTAGAGATCAACTGCTCTATGTGTGTTTGAAACCCTGCTCTTTAAAAATAGTCACGTATAGCTGGGCGCCAGTGGCTCATACCTATAATCCTTGCTACGCAGGAGGCTGAGATCTGAGGATCACAGTCTGGGCAGAAAAGTCCCTGTGAAACTCTTATCTCCAATAAACTACCCAACAAAACTAGAAGGGGTGCTGTGGTCCCAAGTGGTAGTGCGCTACCCTTGAGCACACAGAGGCTTAGACACAGCACCCAGGCCCTGAGTTCAAGCCCCAGGACTGGCGGGATGGGGGAGTCATATATAAGCCAGGCGCTGATGGCTCGTGCCTGTAATCAGCTACTCAGAAAGCTGAGATCTAAGGATTGTAGTTGGAAGCCAGCCCAGGGCAGAAGGTCCGTGAGATTCTTATTTCTTAACCACCAAAAAAGCCAGAAGTAGAGCTGTTTTTCAAGTGGTAGATTGCTAGCCTTGAACAAAAGAACTCAGTTCCAAGACCCTAAGTTCAAGCCCTAGGAGAGGCACACCCACAAAAATAGACCTATAGGAGATATGTTTTTCAGTCTTTCTACTTCAGTATTTCCTTTATTATAACCCAGTATTTATAGCTAAAAATAATTGAATGTTTGTCTATTTTATTTTAAAAAGACTTGATTCTTTATCAGGAGACTGACAACATGTATTTCACAATCACGTGTCTTTTTTAGAAAAAATAGACTGCTAGATTCATGGCAGTGATTTTTTTTTTTTAGAATGATCCAGTTTAACCAATTTGATTATGTCCAATAAGCTTATTTTTGTACATGGGCTTCAGGTTCTGAAAAACACTGTCTTCCTAAATGTCAATAATTGGAGTTTTCAAATTGTGTTTGTAGAGCTGCGCACCTGCACCTACAATCCTAGACAACTTGAGAGTCTAAGGATGGGAGGATTGGAGTCCAAGGCCTAGTTGTACAGAAACGTTTAGGAGATTCCTTCTCAGCGCATAGCTGGGTGGCATGTGCAGAGGCTGACGTTGGGAGAAGTGTAGCACTAGACCAACCTGGGCAGGAACTCCATGAGACCCCATCTCCACAGAGGGAAGCTAGACAACAGGGGTGGTGCAAGGCTGTGATCCCAGCAAAGACAGGAAGCCCAAACTGTGGGGGGCTGTGACTCAAGCATGCGCACAGGTAGGAAGTAACTAGTGAAAGCCAGGACTGGGGTGTGATTCCGTGGAATCACCTGGGAAATTTGGGGCCCTGAATTCAAACCCAGTATTGCCAACAGAAAAAAAAAGTACACAATTGTTTTAATTATATTTTTGCTGCTAACTTAAGGAGTCATTACCTGACCATTTCCTGGGAGAAAAATATGTTCCAATATATTAATTCTTCCAAAACATATACTGCTTAGAATAAAGTCAGATATTGAAGAACATGTCCATTTCTATGTTGACCAACTTAGTCATATTCTGTATTACCCAGTTCTAACTGTAATTTAGTATATATTTTCCCAGCTCACACCAGTCCATTCAGATTTTTCCCAATCATCAATTTGAAAGAAAATCTCATTTATTTTTCAAACTCCTTTTCTTTTTCTCAATGAAGCACTTATTAAACATGAAGAATATTAAAATTTGAAATCATAAGCTGAATGAGTCCCAATGAAGTAGTTTTCATTTCATTTTCTTAACGCAGCAAGTCCAAATTGGGCTAATACATACCCATTTTTCCTGTATTCAAAATAACACATTTCAGTGAAAGAAAAATTACACACCACGTAATCAATTCCATATTTTTCCAATGTAAACTACTTTCTCGGGTCATCTTTCTGAATACTTGTATCAGAGAGAGAACAAAATGTACTAGAACACTGAACTGTATTTACCTCCCCTGCTGGAAGAAAAAATGATAATGTTCACAGCAAATTGCAAAAGAGGGAAAAGTGGTCATCCCATTAGCTATCTCTCTTACCGAGGCAGAAGGGAAGAGATATGCTAGGAAAGAGGCCTCCAATGAAGCCTAGAAGCTTATACCCACCCACCCCCAACATTGCTGGATGACAAACCCCCAATCCTACTGTTCTCATATATATTTAAAGGTTTAATCTAAATTTAAGTTGTGACGCCCCCCTCCAATTATGCAGACTTCTATCATCTTAATTATTAACACTGGTATTGTGATGAGAAACTTATTGATGATGAGAAACTCCTCCTCTGGAGGAGTTACTAGTGTTTCTGGGATGTGCTGGTACTGGGTCTCAAACTCTGGCAAGAAGAGGCCTCGTGCTCTTCCTCAGCTTTTTTTCCCATTTAAGACTGGAGCTCTACCACATGAGCCATAACTCCCCTTCTAACTTTTTGCTGGTTAATTGGAGATAAGAGTCTCTAGGGGCTGGGGATATGGCCTAGTGGCAAGAGTGCTTGCCTCTAATACATGAAGCCCTGGGTTCGATTCCCCAGCACCACATATACAGAAAACTGCCAGAAGTGGCGCTGTGGCTCAAGTGGCAGACAGCTAGCCTTGAGCAAAAAGAAGCCAGGGACAGTGCTCAGGCTCTGAGTCCAAGGCCCAGGACTGGCCAAAAAAAAAAAAAAGAGTCTCTGGGACTTCCTAGGGTTGGCTTTGAACTCTGATCCTCAGATCTCAGCCTTCCGAGTAGCTAGGATTGCAAGCATGAGTCACCAGAAGCAAGCATTCATGGACTTTGTTACAGCTTTACCCAGAAGGTATCTATGTCTCCCACCTGTTAGCTAAAGTTTTTCATGTCATAAATTATCATACAGAGAATGCATGCAGGAATAGGTTTTTTAGAAGACCATATGTCATAGCCTTCATTTTTTGTTTACTTCCAAAAGCATTTAGCATTGAATACAAGTTGTAATTCAATCATGGTTTTAAATAAAGGGCAGTACTCTGATTCACATTACACATTGTATCCACAGAAGTGTTTTTTACTAAACTGCTCAGAAAAGGAATCACAGAGTGAAGACCGTCTCGTTCTCTGAAATGCTCCATTCTCAGACTCATCAAATAAAGGAAAATAATAGAAGAGAAAAAAGGATGGAGTGATTTGGGCTACAGCAGCTTGATACCTCTTACAAAGTATAAGCTATGGAGGGCTCTGAACCAGCCTTGGTTGTGCAAGTGAGGCTGGCTAGACTCTTATTCTGAAACAAGTCGCCCTGAATGAACAAGAGCCGTGGCAGGGCTCTGAGCAGATCTATGCTTCTGGCTTGGAAATTGATTGTTTTAGTTGAAGGAAACTCAGGTATTCATTTTGCTGAAATAAATTTAACATAGGCCGAAACACAAAAGTATTTCTTTACAATTTAGCTTATTTTCTAAGTCAGAAAAGTAAATTACTTTCTTTTGACTGCCTTCGAAAGGAGAGGTCGAACACAAAAATAACATTGCTTCGTGTACATCCACGCTATCACAGTGTGCTGGTTTTATTTGGCGTTTGATAGCTACACATATAGTTTTGCCATAAAGATTCTTATAAAAATTTCATTGTTATGAATAAATTATTGAGAGACCTAATACTTATAATAAGCCACTGATTTTTTTTTTCTCTCTTGGGAAAAATAAGGAAATCACACTTCTGCTTCCTCTTATATCCACTTACCTATTATCAGATAACTCAAAATCTGAAGGAACAGAAATGTAAAAAGACACCATAAGTAGAATTAATAAGCCAGGTACCATTGCTCACGCCTTGCTAGTCAGGAGGCTGAGGACTGCAGTTCAAAGTTGCAAAGCAAGAAAATCCATGGGACTCTTATCGCCCATTAAACACCACAAAGCCAAGTGGTAGAGTGCCAGACCAGAGCTTAAAAAAAAAGCTCAGGAACAGCACACAGGCCCTGAGTTCAAGCCTCAGGACAAGCACATACATATTGCCTCTTTCAATCTCCGAAGGGCACCAACAAAAATTAAAATAATAATCTTTTGGAAGGGAAAGGTTGCTTTAAGAAAAAAAAAAATCTATCCGTTTTATTCCAAGGCTGTTTATTGCCTTAAATGTTGTTTAAAAGCTTTTTTAAAAGCAGCTTTCTTTTCCTCCTTCAACATCAACCAGGGATAATTGCCCTAACATGCTTTTAAATCACTCTGTTTAAGACATGGAGTAACATCAAAAGCCTATGCTTAGAAAACTTTTTACTCAACCATTGTGCGTGGGAGTGGAGCTAGGGTCAGCCACACAACCTTTCTACCATAAATGACTTCGAATTTCCTCCTGAGATGATGTTTTTAATCGTTATACAGAAAAGTGGATTCCAGAGTCCGTATTTTCCTTAATGAAAGAAAAATGGTGCGCACATGGATGGGTTTTAACAGGTGTCGATGCTTACAAGCATCATCAGGATTAAGATTCAATTTTGTCACAATTTTGCCACGAGAGCTACGCGCTCCTACTCCTTAAGCACCGGCAAAGACAGATCCAGCTATAACCACCGGGGCCTGGGTTGTGAAGGACACCACACAGGCAGGAAGCGTCCTGTCTGTGCCTGAGGAGTTGACGGAGCTGGGTGTGTGGACCTGCGGCTTGGGTGCTTTTCTGCACGGAAATACGCAATGTCTCAGCCATCTGCTGCCACTGCTCCTCAAAGTGCTGTTCATTCTCGGAACCAAGCAGTTTGTCCCTCCCCAAAGCACATATACTTACACAGATTTAAGTATAGAAGAATAAACATCAGCTGGGCCCCAGTAGCTCACACCTGTGATCCCAGCTACTCAGGAGGCTGTGGTTTGCTGATCGAGGTAAGGAAAAAGGAGAACAGAACAGAATAGAACAGGGAAGAGGGAAAGAAAGGCCAAAAAATAAAAAGAAAAAGAAAGAAAACTGAAGAAATTGGTATAACTTTTTGGGGCTTGAACTCACAGTGTGGGTGGTGTAGCTGAGCTTTTTGCTCTACCACTTGAGCCATAGCTCCAGTTCAAGCCTTTTGGTGGTTAATTAGAGACAAGAGTCTCATGGACTTTCCTGCTTGAGCTGGCTTTGAATCACAATCCTCAGATCTCAGCCTCCTGAGAAGCGAGGATTTCAAGCATGAGCCACCAGCATAAATAACCTTAAATTCATCCAATTATTTTAATATACGGAAGAGCTTTGCACTATATTGATAGTGAACATAACCTTAAATTCATCCAACTATTTTAAATATACTGAGCTTTTCACTATATTAATAGTATTGTATTATATTTAATAGTATTTTATGACTCAAAAGTAAAAATGTTTTGGCGTCAGTCTGGAACACATTTCTCCCATCCCCTCAGAAAATGTAATAGTGTAATAATTCTAACTAGATTGTATGAATTTTAGCATTGCAAAATGTTATGTATTCCCTGCTTTCGATTGTGCGGGGGGTGAGCAGATGTTCAGCAATTTGAAGTCTGTTTAGAATCTTCCTACCTGCTGGGCTTAATTTCAGAAGCAAGCACTGTTCTTCAAGATAGACAAAATGTTATTTGTTCTTTTATCTGAGTAGCACCGTGTACTAATTTCCATTATTTCCAGCTCTGTTTGTAGCAGGTCATTTCTGGTATACATCAAATCC